>NW_017805783.1:2814109-2819765 GCF_001891065.2 Hippocampus comes | reverse complement strand
ATATATATATTATTTATTTATTTTTATGAATGTTTGAAAAAATCTGCGATGCACTGAAGCCGCGATAAACGAACCGCGAAATATCAAGGGATTATTTTACTCTCACCAATGCGTCTTTGACTGAGCAATTTGTTGAACTAAGCAGGCTAAGTGGTTGCAAAGGGATGGAAGGATGCTTGACATGACTGGAAACTATGCCAGACTTTTGGCAAGATGTGGGGTGCATCCTGGATGGGTTGCTGGTCAATCAATTAGAAATCTTTGCTCAAACCTCAAATGTATTGTTTGGATTGTACCCAGAGAATGTCACGTTCGATAACGAACCAAACAATGTTTTGGATCCCCAAAATGTAGACACAGACAAAATGCAAACAGCAAAAATGTTTATTATCAAAACCGACAAAGTCTAAACAGAAATTGCTGTTCACAAGGAGCCAGGAAAAAAAATGTCAGCTGTGTGGTGCATGCAGATTTAAAAGCCAGATGCGTTTTTTGTTCCTCAAATTAGAAATATCTGGAGTAAATCCAAAGTCTGGTCACCCTAACTGTGAACTGGTAGATTTTTTTTTTACTGGGCTTAGTATTTCATTGGTCTCCATCTTTTTTTACATCAATAATGCAGCAGATAGAATTGACATTTTTACATTACGCCATGAGCATGATAGATTTTTCCCACGACTTACTATCATGCTGGGAATGTTGTAAATATCCAACAACCTGATTTATTGATCCGTATTACACAGCTCTGCACTTATTTTCCACTCTGAACCTGCATGACCTTCTCTTCCCCTCACTTGAGTCCGCCGACATCACATCATGTTCTTCTATAGATTTGAATTCAACGCAACGGTGCGCAGAAGGAAGAATTTTCACATCATGTCAGTCTCTGGTTTTGGTTGTGTTGTAAACCTGTGGCACGCACTTGGTTCGCTCTCAGAAAATCTCCACATTCGCATCTGTTTACTATGTTATGCTCGCACTCCTCTGACACATGCCTGTGGGTTTAGTCTGCCTTGCATAATTTAGCCCACTTTGTGATAAGATTGAGGATGCTTATCTGCCAATGCTCCTAAGTACATCCCTCCTCACACTAATGTGATGCATGCCAGGAATCGAGATGCTCACCCTGAGAATGTGCGCAGGATGTTATTAGTGCTGCTATGCATTCAGAGATGTCAGTTGCTTCTGCACGGTAGAGACTGAAGTGTTTGTGGGTTGGCTAAGACGGATGAGTAATAGAAATCAGAGCAGAGTGGAACGGTCGTCATTGATGATGGAAATGCAGTTGTGATTTTGCAGGGTTCACACTGATCTTAAAGGGGATATAATCCACAAATCTAAAAACAAGGCTGTAACCAGCATCAAGGTGTCTTGAATCAATCCTTCAAACGTCTTAAAAAAATTTTAACACATGATCAATGAGTTTTATAACATGGAGCCTCGATTGAACAGACGAATAGGAAGCAGAGGATCTCCATGAGAGCCGCTGATCAATGATTTTTATTCAGGTCTAAAACATACGGTACAAAGCAATATTTTGTTTAGTTTTCAAGGTCTGAAAGTGCTCAGTAGTAGGGAGAAGTAAAACTATTGATTCATCAATGCACTGCAGTGGTTAGTCTCACACATGCCTGTCAATCCAGCTTCAAATTGCCCCCACAATTCAAGATTGAGTCAAGAAGTTCTCTGAATCAATTCCCATTCTGGCCTGATTTGTGTTCCATGGACGGAGGTCGCGTTCTACCAAACGACAAAATGGAGACCAAATAAAGCAGCGACAGTCTAAAGTGAGTGCCTTCTACTTTTAAATCTGACGTTTCGGATGATTTCGGATTGCCCTGTAAATTGGCCTGCAAACTACTGCACACCGAACGGCTTTGAGGTGCTGCTTGCGAACTGAGGGGGGGGGCGGGGAGTGGTATTTGGCAGCAACACGCGCCTCACTGAGGCACAAGCTTGCTAGCTGGCATGGCTAAACATACCCCTGCGGTGCAGATCCTTTCCAGATGAACGTCAGTTATGTACTGTCCCAACTTTAGACAACATCGTGATGTTAGACTTGAATTGATTTTCAAATGGAATTTTAAAGTCTTGAATTGCTTCAAGCTGCACGAACCCCGTTTTCAGAACAAGTCAGTCTGTGTGTGAAAACACTTATCAAGAAGCCACAATGGGAAGTTCAATCTAATATTCTCCCGTGCCAGATGAGCTGACTTGAGGACTGCTGACAGTCAAGAAACGTCACCTGTCTCTGTGAAGCTCAACAAACACAATTGCCGAGGGTGCTGTTGGCTGTCCGCGACGCAGCCGTCTCCAAGTTGAGTCAAGACCCAAAGGGGTGCCAAGTGAATTGCTCAAATGTGACATCTTAGCTGGCACGGAAAAATGGCAAAATGTCAACTCACCACTGGCACTGATGGAGGATGGCTTGTTGTTATCATCGTTGTTGTTGTTGTGTCTATGGGAGGCAGAAAAAAGACCAACCTCAGATGGAGGGGGTGCCAAGAATGTGACAGCAGCTGCACACACTTCCAAGTGGCATGGATTGAGGTGTGGTGGCAGCTGGAAGATGGAGGTCATGTATATCCAGCACCTTCTCTCTCTTTAAAATCTGATATTCTTTTTCATGCATTTTCACCAATCATCCTCGCACAGACTGCCCTGCAGGTCATTGAAAAGTGATGCTTTACAGCAATTTTGCATGTGGATTCTGATTTTGATTGCCTTCTTTTTACAAAGTCACACCGTGTGACATTATCGCCTTCATTGTGTTTACTTTTTACTATTTAAGGGTGATAGTCAGGAGTAACTGTGCTTACATATTTGATGCATTTTTCCTCAATTCACCCGAATGACTTGGTTGAGGCGAAGATGGATCAAAGTACATTTTGCATCACCGCGCATTGCTTACTTCTCATTTTAACACAGATCGTGCAGTTGGTAGGATTTTCTGAGGAATCTGTTTGTGTTTGTGCATTCTCATGCTACTTCCCACCTACAGCACTCACTGTAAATTTAGACCATCACAGATATAAATCGAAGCAACTGTTTTACATTCTTCGGGCCTGTTGTCATGTTATGTCATGCCGGCCTTAGCAAATGCGTCTGTCACAGCAGTCTGAGGTGTGTAACATCTTGATGATGCATAATTTATTATGATTGCAGGAAAGGCAAGAGTCACAAGTGGAACATATCAACCCCTACTGGTACTAATATACATACATATTCATACAGGAGAAACAGAACATTGACAAACCATGTACCACTTGAATGACTTATTGTAATTTAATTTTGTTTAAATTCATACAAGCACATCCTTTACACAGTCATATAATTTGCTACATTCAAAAGTTCTTACATAATTAAATACTTCAAAAGAAACATAATTTATATTTCTCAATACCTGTTCGCTGCTATTAGAGATGCGAATAGAGCCAAGCAACAAGCGCACGTGCTTCGTGCCCGCCGCCAATCAGGCAGCCGAAGAGCTCCATGTAATGGTTGTCCGTCATTCTTGCAAGCGTAGCAGGCTGAAGGCTAAAAAAAAGGCGCAGCTCCGCGTCGCGTTGCAAGTGGCCCGTTGACGTGCGTCAATTTCAGATACGCACGACAAATCCCCGAGGTTGGCCTGGCAAAATTTCAGTTGCAAACCCAGCACCCCCGTGCGCGACCCTTGTGAGGATATACGGTGCAGAAAATGGATGGAAAAATGGAAATCTATGGAAAAATTCAGAGCACCTAAACTCCGGCGAGGAGGCCGACTCCCCAACCAAGTGTGGCCATTTTGAGCACCTCATTTTCAAATAGGCACTAGTAGATTTACCCCCGAGAGTTGGACTTGGGGGGTGGGGGGGGGGGGGAGAAAGTCAAGCTAACCCTTGTAGATTGAAATCTGATATGTAATGCCCGATGAACAATTCAGCTTACAAAAAGCCTTTCGGAACGCATTGTGTTCATATCTTGGGGACTTATCAATGTAAGCACATCTGGCATGAGGAAAAACTGCGTGTAAGCTGCTCATTTCCTCATTCTCTCCTAAAGCCGGGTACACACATCAAGACAACTGTGCTGTTTTTTGTCGTGCTTTGCCCTTCCTGGTCAAGGATGTCAAACAGCTGACAATCTTTTGTCTTTTGAGATAGTCATATAAGATTATCCTCATGTGTGAGGTGTGTTTAGAGTGGATTTGTCCCAATAATAGGATCCAAAACCGACAATCTTAAACGAGTGTGTTCAATATTGTCGAGCAAAAATATTCGTGTGTGTGGCGGCATCCGCATTCTTCTGTGCAAGTTGAATTTGCAAATTGTGACCTGGCGGAATACCATTCAAGGAAGATGACTGACTGATGAATGAGAAAGTGCAGGCAAATAATATTTTTTTTTAAAAAAGGGAGTACCGTAATATTATATCCAATGTTATTCCATCCATTTTCTTAACCACTTGAGGCTATCTCGGGTGGTAGGTACAGACCCTCTAAGGTGATATGGAAGAAAAAAAGAATCCTTTGTCTTCCCTTGCAAGGATTGTAATATAACGCACAGATTTTTGCAAGGAGATGCATTTATTTTCTCCGCGTTTATGTACTTCTGAGTCATCTTCCAGCAAAACAAAAGCAACAAAGCGTTTTCTTTTCATGCGCGTACTGTCCATGTAAGGGGCATTTCTTGACCTCAATAATCGTTCAAAGTCCTCCTTCATGAGTCTTTCTGTCTCAGATGAGCTGCCATTTCTCACAAACGCTGCACATTAGAGGACACAGGAGCCACATTGACCCAGAAGTACATAAATGCTCACTTGCAAAATGCAATCCCTTGCAAAAAAGACAAAAGTTTTGCATTATCTCACAATGATTGGGAGGGAATGTTAAGCTTTTTTTTTTTTCTTCTACATTTTGGTGCTGATTGATCACTGTTTTTAGACATTGTAATGATTCTGAATGGACAGATTGTGTCAGTATCCTCCGCTGACTCCACCCAGCAATGGCAAGAGGAAGGTGGACGTGGCTATATAGTGATCCCTCGCTTATCACGGTTAATGGGGACAAGAACCCCCTGCGAAAAAGGAAAATCTGCGAAGTAGATACCCCCCACCCTGTACAGGTATATGTATATGTGTATGAGTAGATATAACATTTATAAGGCCAAATGTAATGGTATACATGCATGTAGAAGTAAATGTTTGTAGTAATTAACGTTACTTAATGCTTTATACTAATATATATGTGTGTATATATATTAGGGTGGTCCACATTTTCATGGCAAAAAAAAAAGTTTGTCGGATTCGTCGGGCCGGGTCGGAATTCTTGTCAATACTATGGTACAAGGTTCTGTGCAAAATTTCATTCCGATCTGATGATATTTTCCCGTCCCGCAAAGCGGCCAAAGTTTCCACCATAACAACTGGTCTCAATAGGGTGAACATGTGTATTTTAACCGTGTATTTTGCCATGCGTGACACTGGCTGGGCTGAATGTTGCCCGAACGATCACCTCCTGACTAACTAACCATTCCATCGCTGCTCTCAGCAGCCGGAGACAAACTCAAACGCACGCCTAACACACAACGGTCACCTACTGGCGAGCTAATATCTTTCAATTGAAGTCGAGAATCGCCGGAATTCTTACTGGACGCTGAGCTGAGGACGCTTTTCGACA
>NW_017805783.1:2802100-2813901 GCF_001891065.2 Hippocampus comes | reverse complement strand
TATATATATATATATATATATAAAGATGTATCGGTTAGGTTAGTGTATAAATAACAAAATACAGTAAACAAACATGTAGTACTGTATATGTTGCTCTATGTGACTCGCTGTTGTTTTGCTGACTTTCGCTGCCTCTCGCAGCCTTTTGCGGCATTTTCGTTATTTTATTTTATTTTTTAATGAATATCTTTGAAAAATCCGTGATGCACTGAAACCGCGATAAGTGAACCGCGAAGTAGCGAGGGATCACTGTATTGCTGATGAGATGGGGCGTTTTGAGAGTGAGTGATTTCTCCAAAACAAATGGATAAAAATTGAAAACGCAAGCTAATCCCATTCTCCTGATCAAAACAATACAAAATGAGATTTTTTTTTTTTCAGTGAAAAGTGGACCATCGCAGCCAGATAATGCCTGATTTAATTTCCAAAAGCATCATGTAGCAGTTTTAACACATATACATCAATCGTTTTGGTAATACTGTTCATAATATTAAAACTGCGTTTATATTTTCTGTGCCGTGTAAAGCAGCCGACAGCTGTTTCATTAGAATGAGTGTTCTCATTTGGTTAGAAATGTACCACATTTTCTTCAAGAAGGATTTGCAATACAAAGCTAGATATAGCGATGCGATGATCGGGTGTTTAACTGCTTGCAAAACAAACATTTCCATATACAGTAATAGTATTTTGCGATGAGTTCATCGTGGTTACTGTAGAGGAAATTCAAGCTGTCTTTTTAATTTGTAAATTGAAAAAGACTTGCATTCAAATCTCCTTTCCACAGCCTTGCTAAAATAGCTACTGGCAGTTTGTCGAGCTTTTCGCTCTTGTCATCTGTCACATATCATTACAGAGAGTGACAGGTCCTCAGCACTTCAATTTCAGGCCAAGAAAGACCAAAAGTCTCTTAAGTTTTCTTGTGTACTGTTCACGGATCAGACCATAAGAATCCGGAGCTGTTTACGAAAGCAGAATATTTTCTACTGTTGTCCTTCGCTGCACTGCATCCTGGGCCGTATAGCTTGGTGTGTACCCGCACACTGTTACGAGTGTGTGTTCCTGCTTTACATTCACTGCATGTGAGCCAGCAACAAGGGCCACGATTCAGGCACTTCGCTGTGTTCATTTACAATCTGTTCTCCACGTTGCCTGACTAAGTGGTGACTGATAATCACTGAGGCCTATTTTTAACTCCCCACCACTCCCTCCATCGTAACTGGAGCACAGCGCTGAGGTCTCTTTGAAATGAATTCCAAAGCTTTACTTGAAGACAGTTGTCCATCTGTAAGTACACACATGGTTGTAGAAGAGCCTTCCCACAGGGTTCCTAAAACAGTTTGTCATTTTTACGTTTGATGATTCTGCCGGAAACATTTAGAAATCTATCAGCTGGCATAGGGTCCAGGACGCTCGCCACCCTCGTGAGGATAAAACATTTCAGATAATGGATGGATGGATTTTGGCAGGAAAATTTCTGACTCACCATCTGCCAATCTGCATGTTCAATACATTTTCTCAATGGCTGCAGCAGAAGGTGCATTTGCGCTATGCACAATCGAATGTTAGTAAGTCAGGAGGAAAAGCAAACAACAGATTTTTCCAAAACTTTGTTAAAGGGTGTCCCCGGAGTTTACATTTGGAAAAAGGTCAAGTTTGAAAATGTCTTTTCTCTTTGTGCCGTTACAGACCATATAGAGCGGGGTTGTCAAACTCATTTTTGTCGCGGGCCACATTATAGTAGCCGGTTCCCTTGGAGAGCCGTTAAGAATAATGGTTTATTCAACTATAGTTTAAGTTACTGTAATGAGCAGTCTGGTCACAAGAAAACTTAGAATAGCTCTCTTTTATATTTCATGTGAGAATTACAAATGTCGGTACAAATTTTAGCAAACATCGTTTGCTTTTGCGGGCCACACCAAATGATGTGGCGGGCCAGATCTGGCCCCCGGGCCTTCAGTTTGATGTGGTCTCGGGTGAGCTTTTATGTTTATGACACAGCAGGTGGTTAGAAGAAAGTTTAGTGTTACTTTTTGGGGGTTTACATCATTCAGTTTATACATCATTAAATCTGTTCTCTCGTTCGAAAAATAATTTTGCTCCATGACTGTAATAATGTGAAGCCAAATGTGACTTTCAAATCCAGGCATTATTTTTGGTCTACTGTTATACCCCGATAACAAAGGAACAGACTGACCTAGTCTTAGGTGGCGAGGTGACACGGTTTTTAACACCCGAGCTTCAACAAGGCTTTGTGCTCCTGAAGCAGTGTGCAGACATGCATGCTGATCCCCAAATGTAGGCTGAGGACAGATCAGTCTCAACCAGATGGGCTAAATAAGGGACTGTCAAACAATTCAAGTGGTCGATATGTCACTGTTCGAAGAATTTTATCACAGCGATGTGTGGATTCAATCATTTTTTTTTCAGTGTTGACAACTGAAGGTCTCCCCTCTGATGTTGATCTGGTACGTTCATTTTGCGATGACGTGATTAACCGGCACACACAAGTGCTGTATGAAAACTAGTTTTCATTTAACTGATGACTAAACTTCATTATACAAAAATCACTTTGATATAGTATAGTAATTATGGAGTTTGGGATAAATAAATGATTCCGAACACAACCTTAATGTGTATTCACACAGCCATGAGGCCTCGGCCTCCCGCAAACAAATCATTAGATGATGTCAGTGTCAGCTTCTGGTGTGACGTGTAAAATCCTTATGGGGCTGTGACAATTGCTTTAAACACAACAAGGTGGGAAATGTGAGTCTCTGGTGTTAAACTTCACACCACCCTGAAAAGTAGGCTTTGATGGGCAGCGCGAAAGACATTGAGATCAGTGATGGGCACTTTCCCCGCATTTGCCGGTCCGTCCTCCGTCCGCGACCTGGATATCCTTCTGTCATCGTCCCTCCGGCAAAAGCATCCTTGCATGACGCCATGGGAGAGAGGCTAACAGCAGAGCCAGACCCGTCACCACCAGAGCCCAGCCTTACGGGGGTGGGGGGCACATGAAATGCATGGGGGCTTGGGGCAGCAATTAATACCCTACAGACAGCACTTACTTTGCTCCCTATAGTCGTGTAGTTACTGCCGATCCCATCTTGAATGGCGCCTTTCGAGACAACTGCAAGCAAGTATTACCATAGACAGCATTTACATTAGTTACACAAAGACACCTTCTTGAGTACGCCGACGCCTCAGCTGTATTGGATATGGCAAATTGTGAATATCCTTCCTCCTTGGAGATGTATCATCAAGCAAAAACTCACTGGATTAATACAGAATTATTGCTGTTGATTGTAAGATGTTATCCTAGCTCAGTTTCGCGAAATTATTTGCCGAATTTATAATAAAGTAATAAAGTAATAAAGCCACATATATTATGGCAGATGGGCTGACTTTTATTTTTCAGTCTGTCAGTGTGGCCAAACGTCCTGTGGCCCCCGGACCGGTCTGCAGCCTGGCGGTTGGGAAACTCCTGCGATGTTGGACTTCTTTTATTCAAAGTGTTTGTGTGCAAAGATGGATATATTTAGTGCAGTTTCCAGGTCCAACATCAACATCATGAAGTATGTTTGCACATAAGGAACTACCAACACTTCAACTACATCCTGAAGCCAAACTTTCAGTTTGCACTGAGCAATAATAATTATGATAATAATAAATAACTCTCTTACGATTGTAATGGTTTTTTTTGGGGTTTTTTTGCAATTTGATTTAATCTTTTAAAATATAAGTACGGGTGGGCAATCCAGGGTGTAACCCCCCCAGAGGCTACAGCTCAACAATCACCCTGACCAGGATAAGCATTAGAAAATGTGTGCGTGCATTGAGCAACTGATCCATAAAACCTGGATTTCCTGAGTCCTGGAAATCAGAGTCAGTTCGCTGAACTCAGTCATCCCAGCATATGAATGTGTGCCTTTTCATACTCTGTAACACTGGTTACTCTTGAAGCACCGCACCTCTTGATTGCTCTCGGGTGGGCAGCACATTTTGCGTCATCAGCATGTACAGTAATTATATTAGCATTATTGAACTCTTCCATTGTGTCAGAGGGCCAGCATAAATCAATGCGTTCATTGCAGCTACTGTTGAAGTTGGCGTGCTGATGAACTGGTCTGCTACCTCATTTGGGTTTGGAGTGAAAGGGTCTTTACCTAGCGTAGCAACACCTCTTGTGATGTGGTCTAAAAGTAATTCGTTGGCATGCAAGTTCCCGAATGTGTGTCAGTTAAATATTGCTGAATGACAGTTTAGCCGTCCGACTGAAATAGAACAAGGTCTGCTTACGTTTAGCAGATATAAATATTTCACCGTCTTCAGTGGACACCGTCTTTGTTCTTTGCAGCCGCAACAAGATGGAGCTGTAAAGAAATAACCGTTGAGAATTTATTTATTTGTCTCAATTTTGCTTGTCGTTCTGCAGTCCAGATACATTCATTTGACTCTTCAGGCTCGCTGGTTCACACTGGAAGGAAACTACATTATCAGGAGAGTATTTTACCTTGTAATGTGCTCTTAACAGCTTTCCTGAGCTCAAAATGTGAATTCGTGTTGCCTTTCAAGTGACATTTTGTCGGAAAGGCACTTTTTCTGCGTTGAACTAATTAGCAGTTGTTTTTGTGTCGTGCAGACACATTTTTTTTCCTCGGTATATCCATGCAGCTCTGTGTTTAGTTTTATTGTATTTTGTGTGTTTCTACATTCTTTTTCACCCGTTTTTCATGCAATGAATGGTGGTTTGCGGCTCACTGACGCTGTCATTTTCCTGTTTACAAGAGCATTCGTGTAAACATGAACCACATTCAGGTACACTTTGCAAATGAAAGTGAATGTGTTTATTTCTTCCTGTATTCCAGTATTGTGGAAATGGATTAGTATGGAAATTAACATTTTTATTGGGATGCTTTATTTAATACATGCTCGCTAATCACAGTCGGAATTGTAATTTTTCTGTTCGAGTTGCTACTCAAAAAGTGTGATGATTGAGCCAAATATATGCAGTGTTCAAGACATTTTGTGTTTCTGAGCAATATTTGTTTTAAAAATAAAACGAATGTCCATGGTATTTGCAAGACGTAATGGCGTTATCAAGTATCAGTACTCGTTATTGGCGAGCTCCCAAATGTGAGGACTTATACTCGTACGACAAAAGCAGTTTCGGTACATCCCTGGACAGGCTTTTACAAAACCCATGAACACATCGAATTTGTTCACGTGACAACAAAGACATTTAATCACACTTGTGTACTGTGTTTCTGGCATGTATATGCCTCCCTTAGACAAAAAGCAAACTTTTTTGGTTTGTTTTGAATTTCACGTGATTTTTGGAATGTTAGACAATAGACATGCATCTTTGGGTGTTTTCGATTTCCGCCACCGATAGTAACATGGGGGCATGGTGTGGCATATCAAGAAGGACCTGCTTGTGTGAAAGCATTTTTGGACACCTCTGTACCATAAAAGGCACTTGATTAGGTAGATGGGGAAAGTGTGACCGAAAATAACCCGACTCGAAGGGGAATATGTTTAGTAGGAACTGACGGTATATTACAGATATAATTTTAATTTTAGGGGCAATCGATCCCGCACGACTGCCTGACGTTTCTTTCGTTCTGACAAAATGTCAAGTTTTTAGAATTGACCTCCACTCTTCCAAGTGGCATTTGGCTTTCATCCAGGGGACGTCCACATTATGGTCGTTTTCAGATAGTTCAATGAGGAGAAAGAGCTACTCAAAGCAGCCCTACTGGCATTTGTGCTTCTCCACTGAAGCTTCACTTGACATCATGATGGTTTCTGGTGCTTTTTGATGTTGTGAATGAACTGGATATGGATACATTAGCCGGGTTTACATGGAGCCATGTGTTCCAATTCGAATGTATCCAAATGACCAAACGGAATGAAATCATACAGTTACATACAGATTGTACAGTAGTTACTATTTTTGTGTGCATACAGTAACCACACTAAGTTTAAACTCAGACTACTTTAACACCATTGATTTTTCACTGCTTATGTCCTGTTCAGGGCTGCACTTGGCAGCAGGAGCAATTTTAATTGGATGATACTGGCCTAGTTTGGCCGTTGCTGGGTAAACAGGGAAACGCCCCCTTTTGAATCACTCTGCTCGGTCATGAGCTCAAAGCTAACCCTTCGACAAAGCAGTTCATGAAAAGAAAAAAAAAGATGAGTATGGCACATTTTAGAACGAAGGATTTGTGGAGAGAACAGGTTCTGCGCGGTGTCTAATTTGCAATGACAAGGACTTCCGGTTTGACGAGCCAGGGAATGGCGGCATAGAGAATGAGCTCCCAACAATTTCAGCCTAAATAACCCACTAAAACCCGAATATTAAAAAAATATATATATATATATATATATATATATATACTGTCATGTTGTCATTTGTGGTGTAACCATTATCACTGCTGTGTATGTTTGACCCAGTGCCGCCATTGGTTGATGAGTTACATTCAAGTGATAATGTCTTGTAATAGGAAAAAAGAACCACGCTTTCCTTTTACAGTGTGAAGTATTAGAATTATTTTTTCTTTTTCTAAATCAGATTACTTTAGGCCAATTCAATGCAAAGTGGTTAGTAGTCAAACAACTTCTTCATGAAAATGTGCCGGAGGGCTTCATCAGTCCTTAATTATATGTATAAATCCAGCAAGGATTACGGCTAAATCTATTTCTCGTCACCTGCTGTGATAGTACACTTTGTCAGTTTTAAGACCAGCTATATCCTTTGGAGGTGAAAATACCATGATACAGTCGTTTAACATTTACAAGGACATAGAAGTGCTTTGAGCTCCACTACCCTCCCTTTTTTTTTTTTTTGAATGCCTGTCCTCTTTCTTCTTACCTGCTGCTGGCTTGTCATATTTTCCACTGTGGGCTGACCATCAGGCCTCAATAGTACCTCCATTCATTCATTGAAGCGAGGGAGGGGCGAGCCGGCTGAGCCGCGACATCTGCTTTCCTTCTCTCCCGTCCAATATGCGTGTAGGTAAAACGTTCAGACGTATGAACCGTTCATTTTCTTCCTGGCGCAAGAGCAACTCGGGTAAGGGGATAATCCAGACTCCCGGGAGGTTATGCGGAATGAAAAAGAGACTTGTTGCCTAGTGAAAGACACTCGGCCTCTCTGTATATGCAGTCCTCTTTATAAGAGCCATCATTCACATGGATGTTTACAGTAACAGTAACGCCTGCATGCTTGTTAGTTTGAAGTCAGGGAGGTGCTACACTGAGGAGCTCTCTGCTGGTGAAACTTGAGCACCCACAGATCAAAATAAGCTCTTGTCTGATCAAATTTATTGAGCTACAAATGTCATATCACATATAGGTGATTTGAGGCCTTTGCACAGCTCTCTCTTTAGGATTAATGGCTCAGAGATTAAACAAGAGCCAGAGGCTGAAAGAGGAACAATTAGCACCGCAGACAGATTGAGCCTCTCGCCCGCACCGCCAGCAACTGTCAAAAAAGTGCTGAACATTGGCAGTCACGAAGATAAATTGTCCTCCTATTAAGTCTTTTTTTGGCCAAGAGATTATTTATAGCCCAGCCTGGTGGATACAAACTGATCAAAAATAGTTTGCTTCAAAGGCGTCCCATCCTGTGACATTTTATCTCCTGAACACAGAGCCACTTGTGAAGAACCTCACAACAACACGCATGAGCGCGCACGCGCGCGCGCACGCGCGCGCGCACACACACACACACACACACACACACACACACACACACACACACACACACATACATGCAAACTTTTAATATAAGATATCCTTTATTTGTCCCACACTGGGGAAATTCACAATAAGTATATAGTATATAGTAAAGTTTCAGTCTCTGGAGTGAATTGGACAGTAATTGATGCTTCCTAGATGGAAAATGTAGGTTACTTTTTGTATTTTATTGGTCAATGGAAGGTGGTCAGATATGGAACATTTTTTTTTCTTTCTTTTCAAATGATTTTGCTTTCTCATCCCCATTATTTTATTTTATTGTATTTTTTTTTTTATTTCTTGGCACAATTTTAGGAGCATATGCTAGAAATTTCCATAAAAAGAACCAAATTATTGTGCATTGAGGACATAATGTTAACAGCTGTCCTTTTTTTCTACATTTTACGATGTAGTCATCGTATCCCAAAAGGGATTACTTTTATTTTTTTTTCCCTCAAAATTGTACACACCACATCCATCCATTTTCGGATCCGCGTTATCCTCACGAGGGTCGCGGGCGTGCTGCAGCCTATCCCAGCTGTCTACGGACAGTAGGCGGGTCAAACCCTGAACTGGTTGCCAGCCAATCGTAGGGCACACAAGGGTGAACAGCCATTCGCACATGCAATCCCACCTGGGACAAATTAGGGTGCAGTGCATGTTTTTGGAATGTGGGAGTAAACCTGAGTGCCTGGAGAAAACTGAGACCCATGAGTCACAAAATTCTCTGGTCTAATGAGACAAAGATTAAACCCTTTTGCGTGAGTGCCGGACATCATGTAAAAAAGAAAAGAGGAAAAAAGGCCAATACGATCACAACACTGAAGTATGGTGATGGAAACATCATGCTGTTATAATTTTTTTAGCGTGAGGAAATGGGAGATGAATCACGACGGAGGAAGAGATGAATGCAGCAAAGTGCAGAGACATGGTAGATTAAAACCTACTCCAGACTGCTCTTGTCATCGGACCAGGGTGACAGTCCATCTTTCAGCAGGACAGCCACCCTCAGCACACAGCCAACATATCAAAGGAGTGACTTCTGTAAATGTCCTTGAGTAGCCCAGCCTCAGCCCAGACTTGAAGCTGATTGATCATCCCTCCGGAGATCTGAAAACTGGCTGTGCACCGACATTCCCCATTCAGCTGCATGTACTGTAAGCTTGTTCCAAGCTTGAAGCATAATTTTCAAAAATACTTGCCAATAGTGCAGCAACACAATATTGAGCAGAGGCTTTGAATACTTCTCGATCTTCTGTGTTGTAATATTTGTAAAAATGAGGTTCATGTACGTCGTTGATCAATAATAGATGAATGCACATGTTGAAGGGTCATGCAGGGATAGAGGGGCCGTGTATTCATGAAATGTCCATCCTAACCCCACCCACCATACCCGCTCCTCCCATTGCCGAAAATATTTTGGGTTACCGGGACGTGTAACGGATGCCAGCTTGAGCTTGGAAAACCTCAATTTCCTGTGCCCCCTAATAGCGGTTTGAGCAGACCAGGCGACCCAGACTTTTAGCTCAGTGGTCAGCGCTCTGTTATCCCAAATGTGAGGCGCCGGTTGAGTGGCCTCAGTAAAAAGCGCCACCACAAGTTGAAGAGTTGTCTGATGTCGGAGGTCTGGCTTGCTGATGCTGCTGAACACAGCAAGAGCCCCCACCAGCATGCAAGTTATACCCATGGCTAGATGACACTTTCATTTTTCCGAACAACCGGATAGCATTAGAGGCAACATTCCTCTGAACGGAGAATCATCTAGCCTAAGAGCCACAGTTGGAAAGCCACCTACTCTGCTAACGTCCATGAAATGGAAACATGGAAATGCAAAGAAGCTGTCCAAAGGAGATCCACTGACCTGGCCACCCCTCGTCTCTCTGTGGCCATCCACTCACCTCGGGGAAATTTTGGACAATCTGTGATTTTTCTGCCATTTTCACATTGATGCATTTTTTTTTTTTTTTTAAAGTAAAGTTGAAGAACATTCAATTCTTACAGTAAACATCAATCAAAATCATGACTTTCACACAATAGCAATCAAACAACATGGCCGAGAAGTAATTGTTTATCACAAAGAATGACAGATGCATGGATGGCCACCCCCCTCACCGAGGTGTTGTGTCACCATGGCCACCCCACAGCGCACTTGGACTTGGCTACATGGCAGATGAGGAAGATCTGCACGTCGTGGTGGGAATCAACTTCTCAAAATGCAAAAAAGAGAAGTGGCCAAAAACTGCTGCGGAAGGAAGTAAGACCCCAGACACCAGACGCACTGACAAGTCGCGAACTAATTCAAATTGCTGGACTCTGAGAACCAATTGGCTTAACGGCAGCTGTAAAACAGAAAGGGGCCATTTTTGGTCCCAAGAGCTAAAACATATCTTTATAAAATAAAAATAAATTCAAACGTCTGCTCATTGGAATGGAATCCAGCTGTACATTTACCTCTTGGCATCTGGGAGTGGGGAAGTCTCACGCACCCGAATTCAACTTGCTCATTTACACTATGTTTCCTGATCTGTCCAGCCTTGCACCTTTTGTTCAAAGGGAGTAATTTAGTCATTTTAAGCTTGACTTACTTTGTACATTACTTTTTTTACGAAGGAGGGACTGTGAATGGCTCTTAGCTACAAAAGTATATTTGCTCCGTTATTGGCTGGCATCCAGTTCAAGACCGCAACCTATAAGAGGTAGAACATGGATAGATAGATGGGAAAATATAGAAAAAATAGCTAATAGTAGCACATAAAGCAGCATCAACACCTGCTAAATCCAGGTCTTGACCTCGTCTTCTCTTCATGGTGACCTGATCAAGCGAGGCCACAGAAAGTTAACAGCAGCTTTTTTCGTGAGCTTGGAGCAACATCTAATACGCAAGCATCTCTGGCCTTTTTATCCTTTTTGAATGATTCTGGGCTGTTGCAGTCATCGTATTGTGGCTTCAACAAAAGCCACAGCACAAAATTCCTATCCAAAAAGGTTGTGATTGTGCTTATGTGAATAGCAGGGTTTCTCCGATGAGCCCCAGGGCTCTGTCAACCTTATTCCCACTTTCACAGCATTTGGACTGCTCCAATAGAATTCATAGTATGTCTACCTCCCCCCTGACACATCCACACATTTATAACATGAGAGGAGAAGCGTGATTATCCTTTCCGCATCCACGCTAAATCTATACCCCACTGGTTCTTGGGATGGTCTCCAAACAGTGCCTTGGGCTGTTCTGTCAGGATGACTGGAGAAACTTGGTGGTACTGGAAATGAGACAAATTGGTTTGTTGCCTTGGGGACGGGGGAGGGAGATATGTTGAGCAGAGTTCAGAGTTGGCTGCTTCTATAAAGAAAACTGTGTTTATAGGCTGCTGCCGATCACCAGCATTGGCGATTGAGAAAGCACTTTTGTCATAAATGGACTTTGTAAATGAGGCAAATATCATGATATAACTATTATGGGAGCAATACCAAAACATGTTTTGATTGACACTGTCATTTTGGCATGTAGAAATACATTATTGTTTTGGAGCTGCACTTCATCATATTGAGAGTTGTTGATATTGGAAACAGCTCCCTACTTCACACAGTACATTAGTACACCACTGCAAAGTTCAACTGCACTGTGAAAACACATTCAAACTGAGCACTGTCATCTTTGTGAAGCCAGCCATGTCCGCAAACTGGTTTGTGTAAGTTGCATTTTCTGTTCCGCTTATTCTCACAAGGGTCACAGGGCGTGCTGGAGCCTATCCCAGCTGTCGTCAGGCAGTAGGCGGGGTACACCCTGAACTGTTTGCCAGCCAATCGCAGTGCGCACGTAGACATACAATCATTCGTGCTCACAGTCACACCTAGGAACAATTTCGAGTGTTCCATTAACTAACTTGCCATGCATGTTTTTGGAATATGGGAGGAAACCGGAGTACCCGGAGAAAACCCACGCAGGCACAGGGAGAACAGAAAACTTCACACAGGAAGGCCAGAAACCCTGCACCTCTGCACTATCTGGCCAACCACTGGGCATACGTGTGTGTGTGTGTGTGTGTGTGTGTGTGTGT
>NW_017805783.1:2775467-2802019 GCF_001891065.2 Hippocampus comes | reverse complement strand
GAGAGAGAGAGAGAGAGAGAGAGAGAGACGTGTGTGTGCACACACACACACACACACTTAACCACTTAACTGGTTAGAAAAGTTTAAGACATGAGACTTGTGACTTGCACAATGTCAGGATGCGGGAGGTTCCGGACAGAAGTGGACTCTACAAACTTATTTTAACAACAAATTTAAAACAAATTTATATTGCACTTAATTGAACTTATTGACCTTATCCATATTTGTATTTATATTGCACTTAATTGAACTGTGTTTTCTTTTCTCTTCTTTCTACCCACAATCTTGCTGCTGAAGGCTGTAAATTTCCCCAGTGTGGGACAAATAAAGGATATCTTATCTTATCTTATCTTAACAGATAATATGTACAATTTTTTTTTTATTTTCAGAAAAGGTCGTGCGAAGCCGACAAAGTACAAACAATGCTGATAAACACACTGGAGTTAAACGAGAGAAACAAAAGGTGCTTGCAAAAGGCAAGGAAAATAAAAAAAAGAGAATAGCATCTCCTGAAAGGACAACAGAACCAAATCATGACAAATACAAATCGAGAATAACATGCCAAAAAACAATTGAATACATCCTAGAAAACGGAGAGCAATAAACGAGGAACGAGAAAAACAAAGCAAGATCAAGAATGTCTCAAAAATTGCACATGAACAATGGCTTGACCCAGGTGAATTATCCGACAGTCAGTTGTCGGCAGGAGAGTCCTTTAGTCGTGTCTTGATTCCGATACGAAGCTGAAGGGAAACAGCCAGCGCTCAGCTGGAACTCAAAACAAAACAGACAGAACATGACACACATATGTGACCTCGTCCCACCTCTTGGTCCAACTTCCATTGGTCATTCATTCTGTAACATTCATTTAACTCAGGGATAGGAAACTCCGGTTCCTCGAGAGCCATATCCTGCCTGTTTCACACGATCATGATCATTTCGGGCTTCTGCAGAGCCTGCTGATGAGTCGATGGTTTGACTCTGGTGCGCTGAAGTAAGGAGGAACCTGAAACAGGGCAAGATGTGACTTTCAAGGAACCGGAGTTCCCTACCTCTGATATAACTGGTGGTGTTTCTCTTGACAGTGTGTCATCAGTAATAATAATAATAATACATTTTATTTATAAGCGCCTTTCACAACACTCAAGGACACTTTAGAATCAAGAGCAAAACAATAAAACCACAGATAAAATTATAAATAAAAGAAGAGATGGAATTAAGTTGAATATGCAAGTTTGAATCAGTGGGTTTTGAGGTGGGATTTTAATGTGGGTAATCAATATTACGGATGTTGGGTGGAAGTGAGTTCCAGAGTTTGGGGCAGTATGTGAAATTTAGTTACTTTCCTTACATGGCTGCATGCACTATAATCATTGTGACCAATGTAAAATTGCTTTGGGTAAGATGAAAATAGGAATTTGTAGTGAAAACATTTAACCTATTGTTTGGTTTTTTTTTCCCATCATTGAAGTGAGCAAGCCTGTGAAAGTGATCTGTCTCTCTGTTGACTTCCCTCACTTATTTTACAAGACGCCGCGCTTTTGTGTCTCACTTTGTGGAAAAAAAAAATGCGCACACAATGATGTTGGAAGAGGAGAGAAAGCACTGGGATTGTAGTGGGTGGATTGGAGAGGATTTGGTCCTTGAAATAGAAGTACCTGTTCATCTGGGATTAGATGAGAGCAGAGCTCTATTTTGGTCCAGCCGGGATGTACTCCCACCACACCCTGTGCCCTAATGACTGCCTCAGAGTGGATGTTCTGTATACGGTAATACTGTTAAGTGAATGGTTCTCTGACGTGAAGCTGTGGGCCGGAGAACTAATTATCCTTCTTCAACCAACTGGGAGAAAATGCTGTTGGTAAAAGGCTTGTTTGCTATTGGCCATCTCCTACATGCATATGCTTACATAATTGTGTTAATTACGAGTAAAACTGGGCTGAAAAGCACCCACACGCTGGATGAAACCAGATTACATCCAGGGGTGAATGGCCATACTGGCACTGGGGCCTCAGGGAGGGTGGAGTGATAATAAATTGGCTCCACTGCAGGTGATAATAAGGTCAAACGTCTATGACATGTTTATAGTCCATTTTGAGTCACAATTGTGCAGTTCAATGTCCTGCCATACATTTATATACAGTACACTGTGTCCAAGCAGATGAACCCACTTACTCCTTGTCCGCAATATGCCAGTTCAAACGGTGGTTAGAAATCCTGGCCAGATCATTATAGGAAAGCCTGTCGTTTCTTGATGTAGATGTTTACAAGACACGAGTGCTTATCACACCGTGAACACTTGAATCAGGAATCCAACAGCAGTCATCTCTAGGTTGAAGGTCTTGGTTGTAGCATTAGGGTGCATGAACTTTATCTTGTAACCACCGAATTCTTAGGGCAGCTCATCCACCAGGCCAGTCCATGGGAGCTATGCACTTTATTAACACTGGACCCTATTTTTTACATGTTACTCAATTTATCAGGGAATAATATGTTCATTACAAAGGACATAATTAGTACCATAATTAGCACTTCAAATATAAAATGATTCTCCTCAAGTCTGCAGTCACTAACATAGCAGCGCAGCTCATCAACAGTGCTTGATCAGTCATAAAATCATGAACAAATTGACAATGAATGACATTCCATTAACATAACATTCATTCATTCATTCACCCTGTACCAGTTGCCAGCCAATCGCAGGGCACACACAGACGAACAACCATCCGCGCTCACATTCACACCTAGGGACAATTTGGAGTGTGCAATAAGCCTGCCATGCATTTTTTTGGAATGTGGGAGGAAACCGGAGTACCCGGAGAAAACCCACGCTGGAATCAAACCCGGTACCTCTGCATTGTGATGTCAATGCCCTAACCACCTTAACATAACACAAAAAAAGTCTAAATGTAACTCTGCAAGATGGATTTGAACCACACACAAAAAATCAAGAAAAATCAAGGTGGATAATATTCTACATGTGGTTTAAGCTCTGGTTCTCTATCTCCAGCTCACCGTGGTTACGTGGACAAAAAGACCTCGGCACCTTGATAAGCGGATCAGACCCTTGACATTGCGCCACAATTTAATTAGAGCACAATTCACAGAACTGTCGGCACCTTATTGAAATAAAGCAGATGGCATGGCCCGATTATCGGGGGCATTGAATGGAATCCTTGTAATAAAGGAAGAAGCAGGCCTGCGGCTCGCAAGTCAACACCTTTTCATAAACTGTTTACCGGATCCTCGTTTGCCTCGGGGCGTTTAATTGTCTCGAAAAGTAAGTTTCATAAACTGATTTTAATGAATCTGTTCATGACGACAGCATATTTGTTTGTTTTTTTGAAAAGCCGCGTAGATGAACTCCTTGTGCTCACAAATTGGCGCAGACAGCAAATAAAGAAACTACATTAGATATTTATACAGTATAATCATCCAAGGATGAAGAGAAAAACAATAACAAAGCCCTTGAGAAGGGTATTAGTACCATCAAAACAAAAATGCTCGTATTTCTTATTTGTTAACTGTGTCGGGCAAATGTAGATTGCTTTGCTAGACACAAAAATGGACCGGCAAACACACCAATCGACAGACAATCGCTTTTCTCCATGAACCCTCGACATAAAATCAATTTAAGTTGGACTTTAAGTTGCTCTGGAGCAGTGGTGTCAAACATACGGCCCACGGGCCGGAACCGGCCCCCAAGGAGGTTCGATCCGGCCCGTGGGATCATTTAAAAGTGAAAAAAAATGCATTAAAGACACAGAATGAATTTTTTAAATAAAATGCAATTCGTGGATTATCCGCTCGGGGGGCACACTGTTTTGATCACAGTAGAAGACAACATTGTTTTGATTGGGGAAGAAAACAGCAGTCTCAGTCTGTCACCGAGATAGACCCAACGCAGCAAATGATATGAAAGCGCCAATCAATGTTTCTTGAGACCAAAACAAAGGAAAGAGATGATATTTTGGTGATTCATAGCACAGTATGGTATAATGTTAATGGTTCGGCCCACTTGACATCTACCGAGTCCGTATGTGGCCCACAATGTGAAATGAGTTTGACACCCCTGCTCTGGAGTGTCACATCAGTCAAAAAAATGCTTCAAGAATATGAAGAAAAAAAAAAAAAACACAAGTCACATGGGACTAAAAGTCACATTTTGCGGGAAAATCTACATTACAAAAAACGAGACCAAGAACAGTTCGAGCTCAGACTCGCACCCAAATGTGGAGCCAGGCCTTGAGGTGGGGCTCGCTAGTCAGTCTACAGCTTTTCAGAGAAAATGGCTGCTTTTTCTGGGTGTTTGGGAGTATCCTGAACACGTTGCTCCAGTCGGGGGTTAGCGTCAGCAATCGATAGATTTACTTGCAACACCTTCATTTTTTTGCATCCCCTGGCAACAGGCTTAAATCGGCTGAATGACCGGCAGTGGTGTGTGAATTGGCTGAAGTTGTGAAAGTACACACTGGTGGCCAGTCCCCTTTTTTAAATGCTAACACTTGCCGCAATATCGCTTAAGTCAACAATGTTGCCGTGAATGCTCCCACTCATGTATGTGCACTCATGCTGTCCGGTGCTGTAATCTGCTGTCTACTGGTGCTACAGAGCCTCCATTGACAGCAGGTCAAGCAAATTTATTGACCGCACCCCCTACAACTCTCAGTCCGGACTCCTCTTTGTTTCTACGTTCCCATAGAACACTGGGGCGACCCTGCCCAGTGCTGCCCGCCTCTGTGGCTTGAAAGAATCATTGTTTTGTCTTGTTGCCGCTCACGACATCAATGGGTCTCTTTGTTTCCTCTGCAAGCTTGTAGGATGCTGAACCTCATACTGCCGGGTCATGATTGAAGACTAACCGTGGCTCTGGAAAGCTTGCAAAAGATCCAGTCACATATTTCACCGTGGCTTGTCTAATAGAGGAGAACTAAGGCATCATCGCTAAAATGCTGTACTCCAATCTCCTATGAGACTCCACGCCCTCCTTTTCTTCTCCCCAGCTCTGTAAATGCACCCGTGCACAAGATCCGCGATACTGAGTTGTGCTCATGCACGTCAGTGCATACATATGTTCGCATATGCTTATTGCGTCTGTGCTTGTGTGAGAGACAAGCTTCCGAGATCTGAGCGAGATCATCACCCTTCCATGATGGGAGGGTGTTGGGGGGGGGGGGCTGTTTGAGAATATGCAATTAAAAACCCTGAAGATGTGAACGGGGCCACGAATGAGTTATGGGGAGGAGGTTGAAGTGTTTGGAGGAGGTGGGAAAGACGGGTTTCGGGGAAGTGAAAGCACCTGCCTCCACTTCAGGAATCAAGATGGATTAAAGGGGAACAAGTGAGGAAAAGAACGCTCGACGGGAATAGGAGTGGTTTTGAGCTCCAAGGGAAGGACATTTTATCTTTCTGCAAATATGTCGCTTCAGCCTGTTTGGCTGACACATGGGCGTAGCGCAGTTACGGGAGATGAGGTTAATACGTGTTAAATCCGTGCAATTCAATAATTTCCAAGCAGAGAGGCTCAAGATATTCTAAATTAATAAAAATTCTTTGGTTTAATCCTCTAAAAATGTCATTACTGGGTTTTCATATTTAGTGGCTTTAAAGTTGTTGCAATGTAATAAATCGCCACATTTTGACAGTAACAGGAATCACTTGTGAAGACTAAAACCAGATTGACAATCCATGAGTCTGGATTTCAGATCGCATGCCAAAGGGCTGCGCTTTGTCGGGGAATTTATTGGATGGCTCGATAGCGCAATTCAATCAAAATAAAGTTTGCAAGCAATTTGGAGACAAGCAGGGTAGCGAACATTAAAAGTTAACAACCATTATCATTCACTTCTTCTTCATACTCCAATGAATTAGTCTTAGGAAAATCTCTTGCTGGTTCTCGAAGAGTGAATCATAAAAATGCTCCTGTAAATTTTAATGACTCCAAATTGGAGTCTTTGTTTCTTGGTTGTTGTTTGTTCGGGTTCACTTCGAGAGGACGGCGTTCCTTGTTTGTTCCGATGGTCTTAAAATTGATACTTGTTGTTTTCCAATTAATACTATTGTAGGCTAACCACATTAAAAGATCACGTTACACTGAACAAATGATAACACAGATGACATTTGTCAGACTTGACACAGCTTAAGAGTCATCTCAATAAGTAACATCCATTTGGATTTCAGTTTTTTGCACTAGTGAAATAAGTCTTAAATACGTTTTTCATTGAACTGCTGAAGTGGCCCAGTTCACCGCGGTCTTTAGTCCTAAATCTATATTCAATCTAACAGTGGCCTCAATCTTTTCATCTTTTCAGCCCATGCTCCGAGCCTTATGGCGTCCTATATGACTGCTCAGGGTTGCGCATTTTAGACTGCAATTCCGAATATCAAATCCTATTTTCTTTTGAGCAAGCCCAGAAGTCACAGGGCTTAGTTTGATCACTATAAATCAGTCAGATGGACGAGGTGTTGGTCACTGTAGCCGAGCATGGAATTGAAGTCAAAGCATTGTTGCATATCAAAAAAAGAGTCAATGTGACAAATTTAGCTGTATGCATGTTGACTGGCATTTTAGGAGCTCTCGTCTCACTAGTTGTGTGTTCTATTCCGGGTTGGTGTTGGCTAAATACTGTAGAAGTTGATACGGTGTACATCAGCTCAAAGCGTCAGTTTCGCTTTAAATTGCAGAGAAGGAGTTTGTGGATTTACGATTGTACAGCAACGCTAAGATGTGCTTGGCAGAGATTCACCACTGTGCTGGCTTCAGTCATTCTGTCTCGTCTGGCCTCAGGGACCTGGTCTGGGTGATGTCCTGCCCTGAGACGCAACCTCTCTCGGGGAGGATGAGTCACACTGCATCATAGCGGGGTGTAATGTCTTCTACCAACCAATTCGAGCACGGGCAGCTTTTTGGTTGAATGGGGGGTGGGGGTGGGGGACAACCTGCCCCACACAGGATTTGGCTGTATGCTTTAAACCGATTGATGAATTGTTCATTCAGCTGATTATCCACGCAGCAGCAAAAATGTCCAAATATATCACATTGATAGCAGTGGCAAAAAAAGGAGATGTATAATTAAAAGGATTGCTTTGCAGCTTTTTTTTTGGGGGGGGGGGGGTTGACCACTCTGAACGGAAGGCAAGCAGCCGATTCATTAAGAAGTGGCAGCAATGCCCACCAAGCAGCACAGTGTCATTTAGATTCCAGTCTAATCTCATATTAGTGTGCCAAGGAAGAACAAGCATGGCTGCTTCACATGACAAGCTTGTTGAGAGAGCTCCTATTTGTCCTGTTCGTATTTTACCGCAAGTCACATCAGTGATCGTCAGCTTTTACACACAACATGTTCAGCCTTATTAAAACCAGACAACATCCCACATGGTGTCAGATGCGGGCTGAGAGGATTGCTCTGTTCTCCGGAGAGTTCTGTGTGTGTGTGTGTGTGTGTGTGTGTGTGTGTGTGTGTGTGTGTGTGTGTGTGTGTGTGTGTGTGTACGTGTGCGCGCTTGCACATGTTTGTCCAGTTCAAATGCAATCTCAGTTTCCCGTGGGAGGTGCGAAGAGAACCGGACTGACCTCACTGGTTGGGATTGAACCGCTTGCTGATGGCACGAGCAGATAACAGCCAAAACAGTCTTGCATTGAGTTGATGAGGACTGGATGGACTACATGGTGAAGGCTCAGTGTTCATTTTGGCTTCTTGCAATGAGGTCAACGACCTGAGTCAGAGAGACGTTGACATTTGTTCGAGTTTCAGCTCCAGTGCTCACGTGCTCTCTTCTCCAAACTCGGGGTTCCTACCTGTCATGTCTTGGTAAAGATTCGATACCATGACTTTTGGTGATAAAGGTAGTCAGTGAGATTAAATGAGACATATGCACCCAGTCGTAACTTCTAAGAGTGAAACTTGTTTCACTCGACTTTCCAGAAACTAGTTTTGCCCTCACCGTTGGATTCAGGTTTAGTGGTGCTTGTCACATTTAAATCCTTTCATGTATCTCGTGTCAAATTCATTGAAATAAAGCGTTAAAGTGTATACGTTCTGAGTTTGATGTCTTTATAAGGAATCAAAAGGCAATTTCAGAATAAAAGTAGAAACGAATGCACATTTTACGGTCAAAGGAGTTGCGATCTTTTTTTATTTTTTATTTTTTTATGACAGCATTTGCAATCTTTGCATATTGCATTGATCACAAAGACTGTAAAGTACAGTTGGTGTTGAAACTCTGGACACACAAAAAAAAAGCATCAAAAGTCGTGTTTCTTTATGAAGTGACGGTACTGACCTTGCATACGTATTACACTTCTGCCAGTTGTTGCACACAGGAATGAATTGGTTCCCCGTTTGTTCAGTATGTCAAACATTAGAAAACCGGCAAACATTTTCCTTGTTATGATTTTTTTAGTGTCTAAACATACTGTAAAGTTTTGCTGCTCGTCACAACAGGCTGATAACAACAGTAGTTAGTCTTTTCATGTTGCCAACTGCCCTTTTGCATTTGTTACGACGGCACACAGTATACCGCACACGGTGTTTGTATGCAAGAGAAAGCCATTGCATAGAATCCCTTTTGTTTGCGGCGCACTATACGACACACTTGCCGAAAGAGCCTCGGGTGCTTCCCCTGGGTGAGTATTTGGCAGTGACCACACGTGCAGGTTGCAGCCCTATGCAGAAGGAGAGTTTAGGAATGTGACACAAGGCAACTTGTCGGATTTACTTCCCTGAGAGGCCTTGTCTAAGCGCCGCTTGTGCAGCTCGTCGCAATCCGACTTCTCATCCCCTCTCAAATGTAATACCCATCTTGGGTTTCACACTGTTACGTATTTCTGGCTGGGAGGGATTTACATTTACACACACATTCCGGCACCAGCTGCACTTGGGCAATGTTTGGTGCCCTCACTACTCTGGTCCATACACCCGAACATAGTGACTGTACACCTCGAGTAAAGCCACGTGGCTTTGGTCTGTAAGCCTGATTTATTCCGGTTGACCCATGCATCTGCTCTGGTCTGAGTTTGGCAGCAATAAAGACAGGCAGCACATATGTCTTCTCCCTGCGGGAATATTATACTTCACGTCAACACACTCAACTCTATTCGGACTGATTGAATCGGACGATGACCAGATACGTTTCGCACGCTACAAAAACACGGAATATCAATGTTAAGATGCCTTGACGCAAGCATTCACAAGCAAACGCGCATCGATCCTTCCAAGGGGACGACTTGCGTTTATGAGCAAATGTTTAAAAAATGTCCCGTCGACACCCATAGTGCAAACTCACACTTCACACGAGGACATCGGGGACTTTGCCTCATGTTTTGTTCCCGAGTAACGAAAGCCAGATGGTCATTGACATCACTTCCAGCTACTTCTCGAATCACAAATTTCACAACACACGGGATTTACTGAGCGTGTCACAAAATAGTGCCTTCAAAAGGGTTCGAGAAATTTCCTGCACACGTCATGGGGTAATAATGTCGTGTTGTCCGGCATCGGTGCGAACGTTACTGTTGAAAGTGTTGCGCATTAATTCAGCCATCATTGGTGGATGAGTTGGAGCCTAGGCCAGAGGCGAGGTACACCCTGCCATAGTTGCCAGCCAATGGCAGGGCACAAAAACAACCATTCACAATCGCAGTCATACCTAAGGACACATTTGAGTACTTTATTAATCGAACATGCATGATGTGTTTGAAACGTGGCTTAGCCCAGTCTACTGGCTTGAACATCCGTATAACGCACCACACCATCCGTAAATACATATTGCTGGTGTCGGTTGAAATTCTTGTCCCTCCGAAATGATCTGTTTTCAGGAAACTCCCAAAACGTCGCATTTGTTCAACCATTCACATTTCATCGTCAAAGAGAGCAGCCATTTTTAACACTTTCAATTGCTCAGCAATTCATTCAAAAATAAATAAATAAACAATGCCCACATGCGTGGACTGACCGACAGAATGGATTTGTGAAAAAAAAAATAAAAGTTGCCACGTTTCGGCACAACGGCAGCCATATACAGTGACAATTTCATTGACACGACAACCTTATCAGATTCAGGAATCGGTACAACGCATTCTTTTCTCCATTGTCAACGGAATCCGAGGACCGCTTGATGCAGGTGTGTCAAACCTGTTTTCACACCGGAGTTAGACTGCCCGTTGTGGGCGGGGGGGGGGGATATATTTATACTTGCTGATCACCATGCATTGCAGATATCAAATATTGGTTTCAAGTGAGATCATGCTCATCAGTTCCAAATCCACCTTGGCAAACTGTAACAGTTTTTCACATTCCATGGACAATTTCATTGTCCCTCGCTCCCCTCAAGAGTCAAAACACATGTCAAAAACATTACGTTTGCATACTTCCATTTACGCAATATCACATTTCTCCATCCAGCTTCCAATCACAAAACCTCCGTTCTTGTCAACGTGGATGATTGTAAATCTCTACTTGTCTTCGACAACTGGTCCAAAACACGAAATGATTTTTTTCTTCAGAGACTTTTTTTTGTTGAAATGAGGTTGATTGAAGCGTAAATGTAAAATGGTAACACAAAGGGGAATTTCATTCTAAAGGAACCTCTACTGCAATTATAGAAAAGCAGATTAGCAGTGAGCTGAAATCAGATGGAATTATCGTAAACCTTGCACCCGCAAAATTACCTTCTCAATTTTCTTGTCTCAATTGTTCTGTCGAAAGCCTTGAGTTGGCAGAAATGTAGACCTTGTTTTTTTTTTTTTTTTCAATACATATGCGAAGTCAAGGGTATATTACCAGTACGCTATAATTGATTTGCCCTGGTAATACATTGCTGTGTTTCCTCGTTCTTCAGGTCTTGCACAGCTGTGGAATAAGAACATTGCTTGATTGATTTTTTTTTTTTTTTCTTTCTTTCTTGAGCTGAATACATATGCAAAGTCAAGGGTATATTACCAGTACACTATAATTGATTTGCCCTGGTAATACATTGCTGTGTTTCCTCGTTCTTCAGGTCTTGCACAGCTGTGGAATAAGAACATTGCTTGATTGATTTTTTTTTTTTTTTTCTGAAGATTTTTATCACATCATCGATGCATTCTGTCTTAAACGTTCACATCCATTCAAGAATGTCTTTCCTTTTCAAACCAAAGGGCGATTTACATTCAAACCCAAGTTGCTGGCTCATATCAATCTGACTGTGGTTCACGCTGAGGCAGTCTATCACTCTGCCAGCACGAAGACGAAGATGTTCATTTTTCTTTTTTAATCCTCCTTGTTCCCTGCCATTCCTCTTCCCTCCTTAAAAAACAAACAAAAAAAAAACAAAACAGAATGAGCCATGGGTTTTCTAAGCTCCTTATACTGTATATTCCTTTGCATGGATGTTTATATGCTTCTTTTATTTTACATTAACATGCAGGCCCCGTTGAGGTGATTTCAGTATCCGCTCTGTTACCCCTTCATCTTCTTTTTGTAAGGATTCTAATTACCACAGGGAATTCATGCTTTGCGTCCACTTTGTACAGCTACAAACAGACTTAGAGTTGAGAAAAAGTAACAGTCTGTGACCTGACTTTAACTTCAGTGGTTACACTTTTATTTTTTTTTCTTCAATAATTGTTCTGTCAATACTCGATGGTTACTTAATACCCGCAACCCGACGAAACAATAACTGTTATCTTCCTCAAACATTCTCTCAGTCGCCATTTCTTCCCACGCTGTCTGCGCGCTGAATTTAAAATAGATTCTGGCACTTATCTCCACTCGCTTGACGGTAGACGCAAATACATAATCATTGGCAGCCAGAAAATGTGCTTTTCTGCCTTGCTCATTTGTTGCTGAAACATTGCACTGTAGAAATGGTGACCCTTTGGAACCGTAGTTTGAGAGGAGGTTGCAAAAGTCATGTTCCGCACTATACAGTAAGTCACCGCCGTCGTATCCAAAGAATACCTTACGCTAAGTCTGTCTGGATAAACAAAGGTGAGATAAAATAAACAAACAAACAAATAAATAAATAAATGATATTGTTGTGCTAGAGAGTGGAAGCAAGTAGGACCACATTCAGTCAAACAGAAATCGGGCCAACGCAATGCAGATACTGTACAGTATCGCGCAGCACCCGAGAGTCGACCTGAAAACGCAATCGAGTTGAAACCATCTGTCACCATGTCAAGAAACATGAAGCAACTGTGATTCATCCTTCACAGGATTGTCTTTCATTCTGTGTCCATCCATCACCCGTCATCCATCCATCACATAGTTCGATCTTGAGGGAACTCAGACGAACAGAATTGCTTGAGTGACAGATGGGTGGGTTTTGACCTTTGAGTTGAGGGGATTGTGCTGAACTCTTGCTGAGATTTTCAGCAGGTGAACATTTTTCAGCAGTGACTGAGGAAAAAGGCAATGTCCATGCAAATTGAAATGGGTAAACTGAAGAATTGATGGCTCGGGCCAGGCCGCGTGTGGTGGGAAGGCAGTAGAGCCATTCAAAAGCCGCATGAATCGATCCGCACTGTTGGAACCGGTGTCATGGAAATGTTAAAAAGGAGATGAAGATTCACCAACTAGTGTCAAAGTTGCCTCTAGTTTGGCCTGTCGCGGTGTCGATTCAGCGTTAGGAAGCAAGAGTGTACACCGCAGGTTTCAAACTCAAGGCCCGGGGGCCAGATCTGTCCCGCCGCATCATTTGATGTGGCCCGCGTAAGCAAATCAAACTTTTATGATGCTTGCTAAAATCTGAAACAAAATTTCAAATGTTCCTAAGTAATATATAAGAGAGTTTGCTTGTTACCAAAACCCTCATGACAGCAACTTCAACTATAGTTGAATAAACCACTATTCTTGACTTCTTCATATGATTTCACAGTCATAACGGCCCTCCAAGGGAACCGGTAACTATAATGTGGCCCGCGACAAAAATGAGTTTGACACCCATGGACTGTATACCAACTCGTTTTAATAGTAGCTTGAACAGACAGAGTTTATTTAGGGTCATCCTCTCGACATGGATCTTCTCCAATTCAAAGGCATTCCTGTATTTCTGGTCACTGCTGTTTTGCATTTTTTTTTTTTCTGTTTGTTTTTGTTTTTTTCCTGAACTCGAACCACTTTAGCCTGTTCTGCTTCACGCCCTGGAATCATGTTACCTATGATGGTTATTGATCTTTTCAAAACAAGACCAAAGGCTCAGCTAAAGTGCATTTGACTGTGATTGCCGGCCGCTTGTCGACTCATACGAAGGTAAACATGACAGAATAGAAAACAAGCAACTGAACGTTGTTTCCATTTGTTCCTGCAGGTGCCCCTGGTTGGCCAAGGTGATCTCCCCTCTCGTGCCTCTCTACAATGGCCTCGTCTTCCTCTTCGTCTTGGCCAACTTCAGCATGGCGACCTTCATGGACCCTGGCGTCTACCCCAGAGGTTTGCGTGCGGCTCGCTCCCTGCATCGGTTCCTTCCTTGCATTTTGATCGGAAATTGGACAAAAAGTCCAATTTCTTCATTCAAGTCACTATTTTCCAACATTTGTATCGCTGTGCCCTATTTGCTTCTCCAAACACACGGCTCTACGGCATACTAGCGTCATACAACAAGCAACAGGAGGTGCCTCGGTTGGTTTTTAGTTTCATAAATTCTTGAGAAACTACTTCACTAAGATTCGTCGATGGTGTTTAGACTGCATGTCATGGAACTTCAATGCCTCCCGAAACAGACTAACTTAATCCAGGTTCAAAGAGTGGTGGTTCAACTCTCCCCTGAGGGGGTGTTTGTCATGTGCTTGTGAATCATAAGCACCTTCCGAGAGGAAAAATTGCCCCTTCCTGTATAGCAGTCATTATCTTCAGGCTGTGTGGTGCACATTGACCTTCTTAGGCAGAGGTGAACGTGATCAGTGATTGCCTGCACAATTTTATGAACTGCACGTCCTGTAAGTACTGTATGAAATCGTTTCAAAGCTTTGTTCGATGTTAGCCGGCTGCGCTCGTGTGTGACGTCCAAGACGAACCCCAAAACAATGTTTGTGAAGAGAATCACCGAAAATTAGCTTTCTCAAGTTGAAAAGACAACGCTGAGGTTACATTTTTCATTTTATCAACATGAGTCATTTTTGTCATTTGCTCTTTTTAAAGAGATTAGCCAGCACTGTTACGTTTCACACAATGACTGAGGGAATTGTAGGATGCACGTTTTTCGATGGCACGTACTTTCTCCAAACTCCCAGAGCGACGTAATGCGATAGAGCAGATAGATGCCAAATGCTTGTAATGAGTTTACAGCATCTGCTTTTTGGACACTGCACGCTTTTATTTTTCACAAGCGACCTTTCATCCTGCGCTGGAGCCATTGAGCAAAGCAGCAGCACACTTCATTTTACCACATGCTCACACACAAACTCTATGCAGGGGAATAAAACCTTCCAGTTGTGCCATGTTGATATTTTCATCACTATAAAATGCAATGTGGAGTTAGAAGGGAGGATTTTTTTCCCTTTTTTTTTTTTTTTTGAAATGTTGTAAATAGTTGTTACTCAGTTGTCTACAAGTAGCATGTCACCATTTAAAATGGATAACGTGTGCGTCCTTAGAGGTGACCTATGATGGTAAATGAAGCTGAAACATTATTACCCGAGTGTGTCACTCTGAGGTGAAGGTCAGCCATCACCTTTGCTCGTAATTACATAAACTAAAAATGGGATGTTTTTTTTTTTGTTGTTGTTCTTGATGCACTTTATGTCAAGTACAATATCTACGCAGAGTACACGTCATATTAAGTATGATTTCTGTTTGAATAATTCTTTGTGTGACAGCTAACCTCTCTGAGGTCAAAGATGATTTCATTTTGCCTGTGCTTTACTTTCTTCACTGTGCTCCTCCCATTTTGGGGAGCTTTTTGCCCACATAAGAAGCACATGGCCAACACGAAGAGTCTAACTTTCTGTTCAGCTATGATCATAATGACCGCTTTGTTTTTTGTTTTTTTTTTTTTTGCCCGACTGGGGGAAAAAAAAAATACAATGAGTACAAACAGTTCTTGCCTGACGGCTTGTTCTTGTGCGCCACAGCGGACGAGGATGAAGACAAAGACGACGACTTCCGAGCACCTCTCTACAAGAATGTGGAGATCAAGGGCATTCAGGTTCGGATGAAGTGGTGCGCCACCTGTCACTTCTACAGGCCGCCTCGCTGCTCGCACTGCAGTGTCTGTGACAATTGCGTGGAGGTGGGTGTGTCGCGATGCATGCGTGTGAGAACGCGAATTCGTATTTACACGCAGCAAGACTCTAATTTAGAGTATGCTGGAGAATTAAGTGTTTTCCAACCACTGCGCCGTGGCAAATTGGCCAGAGTCATCTTATTGTTTTGATCATTATTCATTGACTGTATACTGAATGCATGCCGCGGGTGCACATTTTTGGTAATAATCTTAACATATACAGATGTGTGTCAAGTATTTGTCGTAAGGTTACAGTGGTGTTTAGTTCCGCTTATTTCGGTTTTCTTTACACAACACGCGTGGAACTATTTCACCATTAAACATCAATAAAATGATCATTCTCATTCTCAGGACTTTGACCATCACTGTCCTTGGGTCAACAACTGCATTGGACGTAGAAACTATCGCTACTTCTTCCTCTTCCTGCTCTCTTTGAGCGTTCACATGCTGGGAGTTTTCACCTTCGGCCTCATTTTTGTGCTCCACCACCGGGAGAAGCTGGGAGCTCTGCACACCACCATCACGTATCCTTTTTTTTTTTTTTTAACAATCCTTTTCCCATTTTTTTGATCACTTGTCAACATCTTGTATTGTAAATGTTTCTTGAGCCGCTGTTTTTATTGGCCTTAACTGTCGAAATGCCCAGATTGGTGGTGATGTGTATCGCAGGTCTTTTCTTTATTCCCGTCATGGGTCTCACGGGTTTCCACATGGTGCTTGTGGCGCGAGGTCGAACCACAAATGAACAAGTGAGCAGACGCGATCGATTCATAATATTAAGAACTACCTTGCGCGTATTGTACAATTGACAACTGTTTTTTGTGTCATGCTCAACGGTAAACAGTTGAACCTGTATTATTTCTCAAGGGAGTTGTTATTTTTCGTGTTTTGTTTTGGATTTCAATTCTCTTTTGAAGAGTGACTGACTGCTCTGCCTTTTTGTCAGAAGTAAAAAAATCGCTTTCTTTAAAATGATCAGTTATTGGTTTAATAGAAATTGGAGATCAAAACTACAAGTGGTACCGGTTACTTGATATCATAAAGTGGTTACGAATATTCCGACTTTTATCTGACTTTGATCAATCACATACAATCTTAAATGCACGCACACACACACAAACACACGCACGCACGCACACACGCACACACACTCTCTCTCTCTCTCTCTCTCTCTCTCTCTCTCTCTCTCTCTCTCTCTCTCTCTCTCTCTCTCTCTCTCTCTCTCTCTCTCTCTCTCTCTCTCTCTCTCTCTCTCTCTCTCTCTCTCTCTCTCTCTCTCTCTCTCTCTCTATGTGAATGTGTATGTGTGTGTGTGCGTTTGCGTGTGTGTGTGTGTGTGTAAACTCTGAACAAGTTCTTGTGTTCCTCAGGTAACGGGCAAGTTTCGTGGAGGAGTAAATCCCTTCACTAAAGGTTGCTGTGGCAACGTGGAGTATGTCTTATGTAGTCCTCTGGGGCCAAGGTAAGATGCTCCAAGTACTCGGGCTTGTGTGTGTCGTTTTGAATTGTTGACGACATACTTATTAGTGCCCCCCGGCAGTGTCATGCTTCACTTTCCTGACCTGTGCAGACAGCACGGGTTCGGGTCCACGCAGAATGCAAGTGTATGTGTGACTTGTGATTGGTGACCAGTCCAGCTGGGATAGGCTCCTATATTTACAATCGTGCATATATTGTTCCTCTCCTTCAATTTTGTAGCAGCAGTTAAAATCTCGGTGGTCCAGATCACAGTGATCATGCGTGTTATCTCATCCCATGCAGGTACATATTTGACCCCCGAAAAAAGCCCCACATCAAAATTCAACCTCCGTTTATCAGACCGGACCCCTCAGAGAGGCAAATCACCATCAAAGTCAATGACAACGGCATCCACGGCACCATTATCAGCTCCAAGGTGAGCTTTTTTTGGAAGTCAATCTACAGTTTTTGTTTTTGTGCTCTCGCCTCTCTGATACCCACTCCTGTCTATGCTTTGCATTACTTTGGTGCTGCCATTACTTGTCGCCTGTTTCATTATCTCATTGGGGGCATCTGAAGTGCACACAACTGATTGTAATGAAATGACAACAACAAAAGATAGAATCAGGTTATTGATGCCCCCAAAATTATTCCTTGACAAATATTAATTTAGTGTAAAAGTGGTTGAAGTGTTTTATGTCTCTGACATTCTTGGGTCAAAGTACGCAAACAATAACAGCACATTTAACACCCACTTCTGATATTTTATTTTAATTTGATTTTGTTTCTACTGATTGCAAAGGCGCCACTGCTTTTGCCGTCCACTGTACTTCAGGCCCATTGCAGAGTACGGCTTTCCTTAACATGATAGCAGGGGGCGGAGCTATGGGTTGCGACTAGCTGAATGAAGAAGCGGGCCCCATTTGAAGATCCATTTTATTTCCACTTGCGGAGGCATCACTTCATCACGGAGCCGACACATTACACGTCAATTAGCGTTGCGCATCTGTGCATGCAGCAGACATCGGCAAACAGAAATGCCCGCTTCACCCCCACCGCATCATCAGTTTTGATGAACGAGCAAATACGTACTGCTTATCAGAAAAGAATCATGATCATGCGCTGATCTGCGCTTCAACAACGAGTTGGGCAAAATTTCGGGTTGCCCACAGGCATATTTTCGGAATTGCGCAGCCCAAATAAGATGTACTTGATTGTTTCATTTCACACAATGGGTAGGCAAGCGTGCCGCAGACCTATTCGCATACAAACAATTAAAAAGTAAAGTGTACATACGATGACATTTTGAAGGACACACAAGTGTGTTTCACAGAATGCACATTATTGCTATATTTTTATTAGCTTGTTATAAAATTGCATTTCTAATGTATTTGCTTTGTATTTTTAATTTTTTTTAATTACTCTCACATACTACTTAATGGGCTGTCACCTGTGATTGTGCATCGTAGCAGTTGGTTTAATTGCTGCAGCTTGTAACTGCGATTGCGTCAATCAGACACCAGAATTTCTTTCGGGATCACTCAAATATCCGCCTAACCGTACCTAAGTCGCTGCACCTACGCACACAGATCCCCATCGCACCTGCTGTTCAGCCACCTGTTTAGGACGTTCTTGATGCTCTGCTCTCATCCCCATAGTCCAAAAACAGCCTTGATGGCCTGGATGAAAAAGAAACTCAGCCGCCATTGCCCCCGAAAGCCGACAGGTACAACCAGCTGAAAAATCATCTGACCTCCAGTGAGGGTAAGAACCACAAAAATCACACATCTCATTCCTCCATCCATTTACTATTCGGACTTAAATGGGCCAGCTATCATTGCACCACCGAGAGCTGAAGGATGTACAGTATAACGGAACCAAAAGATTTGGAACAACCGTCTGGATAGTGCAGTGCAATTTCACACGACTGCAAACGCAAGTCTTCGTAAAGACCAACTTCAAGCAGCTTCTTGTATTGCAGGTGCATCTGTTAATTGTAAATCACAGCCTTTTTCCCTCTGTGTGGTCATTCCGTTGTGTATGAATGCATCCCGGTGCGGATGTCATCTGTTACTTTGAAATCTTGTGAAATATCAATGTCATTAATCTCCTGTTAACTCGCTTGCACACACACACACACACACACACACACACACACACACACACACACACACACACACACACACACACACACACACACTGGGTTCTTTCTCTCAAGAGAACCTGTCTTGGTGCATTATGTCAGGGAGGGAACAGTTTGCCCTGCCCCAAGGAGCAACATTGCAACCAACTGGTAGTTTCATGTACTGCAGCAAGGTCCCCCCCATCACTTGTTCAAACATATACCAATGGCAAACAGAGCACACTTCTTCGTGTTTTTAGGAATTAGTTTTCAAAAAATGTAATGATAATTGTATACTGTACATAACTGAGTACAATTCGGTTGTCTATCAGTGCTGAAATGGCTGATAGCATCTTGTTAATTCCCACATCTACGGTATTTGATTTTCTCTGTCTTGATTGTACCGCAGAAAGCTCTCTGTCTGGTAAGACCCACCCCTCCACTCCGGCTATGTACAAATTCAGACCATCCTTTGGCACCATGCCGAAGGTCCACTATCATACGGCCGGGGACAAGGTAAAATGATGAAGCATTTATTCTTATTTTTTTTTAATCCTAGAAACTGCAGAAAACTGGCATTTACTACTAATCATGTCTTCTGTTTTCTTGTCAGATTGTCATGCCCGATGACCAAACCTCCCAAGCCATCTTGGAAGAGGGTGTTCGTGGTCACGACTATCGATCCGAGCCAAACTTAGATCTGCCAGAATACACTAATGCACCCCTTCACCGCACTTTCAAGTCCTCGCCTTTCCAGCTGGACTCTGACCCGGTCAACTCTCGGACTCTTAGCCTGAAGCAGGCTCAGCAACGATCAGAGAAAGGTCATCTTGTAGGTCTGCAGCCCAAGACGGTCAACTCTACCCCGTACAAGAACATCTTCTCTCCCAACACGCTCTCCAACCGTAACGGAAGCTTATCCTATGACAGCCTGCTGAACCCCAGTAGCACTCCACCCGCTGCCAGCGAGTGCTTGGCCCACCGCGGTATGCCTCCAGTGGGGTTCCACTCGCCCTACCTGCCCACCAAAATGTGCCACATGCGGGAGCCTGAGATGCAGAGACAACAGGTTGCCCCCACCTACAGTCCAGTTATGTCATCGAGGGGGGTGGGGCGTCAATCACCTCACCTACGGGACAGGGACTCCTCCCCAGTGCGCTATGACAACCTCTCCCAAACAATCATGGCCTCCATCCAAGAGCGGAAGGAAATGGAGGCGAGAGAGAAGCGACACATGCTACACGGGCATTCCCAGACACATATCTATGCCCAGGACTCGGGTGTGTTTGAAGGCTCGGGGGGATATGGCCTTCCACCCAACCCCTGCTATCCAGATGGGCCTCACTGTGCCGGGTCCAGAGGCCCAACACCTCCGGTTTATGGAGGCTCCAGGGACAATCTGATGGGGGTTGGCCCCAGCTACGGCCAGAGAACCCCTGTACTGTGCCAGACTGGCTCCACTCTGGGCCGAGCACCCAGGACTTCATCCGGCTCTTTACACACAGATCACATTAGCAGCAACAACAACCACGGAAGGGTCTCAGGCCCAGAGGGCCTTTATCGCTCCCCTGCCCACCACCCTCGCTCCCCTGCCATGCCCCGATCGCCCTCCTACTCCCACCAGAAACTCTCATACATGAGTGCCCAGGAGAGGATGGACTCACCTCGCCTGGGCAGGGCAAGGTATGAATCCTAGCCCTGTGGTACTGCATGCATGCCCCTGACCTGGGTGTGTGCGTGTGCGTGTGCGTGTGTGTGTGTGTGTGTGTGTGTGTGTGTGTGTGGGATGCTGGGGCCTGGAGGGCTACACAACTGTCCGCTCCTGAGCCCTGCTCCCATTGATTTAATGAGCACTAATCTGTACCTCTTTTCTTGCATGTAGCATTAAGTAATACAGCGTTTGTCCTACTGTTTATTTATCCTGAAGTTCCATCTGAATTCATATATGTTCCATGAATTGATTTTTTTTTGCCTTAGAAAAAAAGTTTTGTTTTCTTCTATCACTGTCAGATTAATAAAGTTGTGTGACTTTCCATTCCTCCTTCTTTCTGCATGCTTTTACATACTCATTTCACATCAGTAGTCATTTCCAACACAGTATTCCCGTTCCATCTGGACAACTGAGGCATGTTGCTCCGCTCTGACCCTTCATCCCTTTTTCTTTGCCGTCCATAGAACAATAACATTTTACTTGTGTAGAATCTCAGTGTCTGTGAGTTGAACACCGTTTGTTGCTTTTCTGTTTCTATTCAGAGAGGCCATGAAAGTTAATGGCCAGATGGATTGCCACCCGAGTGCCAAGGGTGTCACAGCCAGTCCCAATCGCCACGGTAACGTCAAAAAGGTGACAGGCGTGGGAGGCACCACCTATGAGATTTCGGTGTGAGCAGGGACACCGAATCCACCTTCACTGACAAGAACCACATTTAGGGTTTTTTTTTTTTTTTTGGTGAACTGTAGAATACAAAACGAGTTTTGTTATTTTTCAATCACAGGATCAGTCTGCTTGTGTGGTTTTCTTGGATTCAAAAAGCTGCGTTGAGTCCAATTATCAGTGGGAGACCCGTCCGTGTTTGTGGTGGGGGTCCATGTATTGGTCATTTCATTGGACCAAAAGATCATATTCTTATGTGGCCTGGACCAAATGTCCTATACCGTACACATTTTCGTTTCAGCCAGAACGCAGCTTATCCTGAACAGGGTCGGCGGGAGGGCGGAGCTGGTGGATCTTATCCCAGCTGACTTCGGACGGAAGACAGACTATACCCTGAACTGGATGCCCGTCAGTCACAGGGCACATATAGAGAGATAACCATTCACGTAATCACTGAGTTGGAACCGATCCGTGCTGCCCACACACAAGGCAGTCGAGTGTACCAGTACACCATCGGTGAGACTGAAAAAAATGTCACTGGGGAAAAAAACCTAAACATAACAAAACATGAACACCTTCAGGGAAGGAATCATACTTTTCCAAGTGTGACACCCTGCCTTCTTGGAGAAGAATTCAACAAAACGTGGTGCTTCAAAATGCCAGGCCCCTGAAAGGAGACCTGCATCTTCGGTCCACTTCCAATTGATTACTTTTTTTTTTTCCTACGAATGGACGCAACCAGCACAGGTTTAAATTGATGTAATGTCTCTTTCGGTGACTTATAGGAGTTAAAGACAAGTACTTGACTCGCCTTCCAATCGACACAAGAAGGTGCAGGGTTCTTCTGGACCATCAGGTTACCTCATACTTGACAAATTTGAAAACCCAACATTTGACGGTCAAACTTACTTATTTTAATTAGTGATATTTGTTTTCTGGTTCAGTGTTTACTTATCAATAGAGTCACGGGAATGGGAAGATGTTTAGAGATACAGGCTGGTAGTTAACATATGACCCATTCATTTTTAGTATGTAGTTTAATACTGAAGACCCAACATTTCAAAAATGGCTTGATTTTGTAGACTCTATGCCCAACATTTTTTTTTAATGTGATAAAATTTTACAATTCAGCCAGAAGGGCTTGTTGAGGGAACTGACCTGATGTGTAGTGTTGCTTTTGTGTCAAACGTAACGTTTTGCATTGAGCCCAAAAGTTAAAATTTGGTCTCATCTGACATGAGCACCTTCTTCCTCATGTTTGTTCATTCAAGAATCATCAGAGAACTCCTGGAGTGAGTTGAGTGCACTGACAGTAAAGGCACCTAATATCGCACAGCCCAGGTTTTTCATTTTCTTTTTTTTCTTAAAATGTTTGAAACATATGAATTTAATCCCGCATCACAATTGTGTCCCACTTGCAAGCCACTGTGTTATAGAGAATACTCACACAGAACATTGGTTTTAAAGAGTATAATGAAGTGTATTAAAAGATGAAACGCTTCAGTTGTCGCACGGCCCCAGACCACCTTGGATTGGTAAAGTGCTAGTGGTCTCTTCCTCAAGATTTCCTTTCATGTTCAATCGCCCGTGTCTTACCATTTTATTTTTGTCATATTTAGGCCAGTAATGTTCTGTACGCATGCAATAGCTGTCTGGTACAGCAGCGTATTGAACACAAAAGTCTGCTGTTAGATGCTTTGTGATTAGGGCTAACTGAATTTGGTTAAATAATGACAGATTTAACAAATATTTGGTTTGTTAATACTCAGCCATTGTTGCCTTGAAGTAAAGGGATCTAAGGCCACACCAGGTACAGTGATGCCATATAGCACAGCATGTAATTTACTGTAAATCTGAATTTATCAAATTGTCACAGGGGAGGAAAAGGATTATCTACAGAGTGGTAACAAACAAACGCATTTGAGCTGCCCACATGCAGCACTGGTGTCATTCCTTTATACTGCCATTGGTCCAGCTGTATTTCAGAAAATGGACTTCATGATTAAATGTCCCAAAATGTTACCAGAAGTTAACAATGATCCTAAATCCCATCAACCTGGGTCTGATTTACTTTTCAAAGCATTTCAGTACTGAGTTCATTGTATTAAAATATAGACAATGCTATGGATGTTCCTATTTTTGTGAAGAAACCTGAGCAGTCAATAAAGTGTCAATTGAGCAAATTATACTTTTAAAAATGTGTTCATTCTTTTTCGAGCTATACAGTGAAACTCCTCTAGAACGAAACCTGCATGGGCGAAAATACCCCCTTATGTGAAAAAATCTTCATGCATTAACACAATTCCCATTCTCCTGCCCCCCATACGACGAAAAACCCCCTGTTGCGTTATACGAAATCATTTTGTCTGCTCCAGCCTCGCGAAGACATTCACTACAACGAAGTCTTATCCAACAGCGACCTCTACTGCTTCGTTCGAAAAAAGGCAACAGCAACCACCACACTGGTTTACATAGTGAACGATGTTTATTTCGGTCACAGCTGCGAGTTTCCTGGGCTCAACATACTCATAGCTGCTCTGCTATTGGCTTACCGAGCAGCATCCTGGCCTCCGATTGGCCAAGAGGCCACATAGACCTCACTGTCTATGTGTGTAGATACTGAAGCTAGATCCGTAGCATCCGATTAGCTGCTCAGAGTAAACTGCTCATGGCTCGACGGACATTTAGCATGATAAAAAGTAAAGTATTACTATTTATCATGATAAAAACACCCACGGGACGCTTCGTAGTCCTCGATGGCCATAGTTAGCTCTCGAAGGCTAAAAACCTTACGCTAACTGGAGCGCTAATGAGAGAGAAGCGCTCCAGTTAGCGTAAGGTTTTTAGTCTTCGAGAGCTAACTATGGCCATCGAGGACTACGAAGCGCCCCGTGGCTGGCTTAAAAGTTCATTGCATGCCAGGAAGTATTTGTTATTGTTAGATTCAGACGAGGATGGACGTTGCATTGCTAAAATGGCTACAAAACGGACCTTTTGATGTCAAGCAGCTAAGACAAGAAGAGCTCTGATGCTGGAAGAGAGGGTAAAAGTGATCAAAATGAAAGACGGAGCAAGCAAAATAAGACATTTTCCAAGAAATTGATGTAAGTGAAAGTGAATGCTGATCGTAAATTTCGCAATTTCTTTCCCTTTTTTTCTTTCTACACTGACAATATGAAGTGTCAAATAAGTGTGTGCTCATACTTATGTACTATTGGAATAAAAATAGAGTACACAAACGTTTGTGTGTGCGTGTACACATACGTTTGTGTGTGTGGGTGTGTGTGTGCTTACATCTGAGATCAAATTTGCTACAGTGAAAAACCCCCTGTTGTGAAAAATTTCTTGCTGCAAACATGATTTCGTTGTAGAGGAGTTTCACTGTACTAACAAAAATGGTGGAAAAAAAATCAGAATGCGATTAACACAACCAGAAAAATCTAAGATCACTTGTCACAAGAATGCTTGAGTGATTGCAAAAGTGGTTGACAGTGTTTTATTCAAAGGTGGAGGAAACATATCCAATCTTTTTGAGTGCAAATGAGAAGCAACATTTCATCCATGTACAAGTATTTACAGATGCACTGGCACTTGGATGCATTTTTGAGGTTCAGAAATGTTTGGTGAGAAGAAATGGATGTGAGCAGGATGGCTGGGGAGAGATTTCACATGCTAATAAGCAGGGAATGTTACCGAGAGAATTCCTGGTGATGAGGAACTTCAATTGGAGTGGCGCTAGAGCAAACTCTGATGAACTGCTGACTTTGGACTTACTCACGTTCAAATGTTTTGAACAAAATGAAATTTAGTCTAAGTGCATCGGATGGTCCTAAACTGCAGACCCTCTGCTTATTGGCTCTACACAAATGTGATGTCAAAATGAACCTGCCCCCAACCCCAAAAATAACTACCAAAAAAAAAAAACCTACTCCTACACGTCTCCACTGACATGATTTACTTGATGCCGGGAACAGCAGAAGCATGGAGAGGCCAACAGCCATTTGAACTGCATCATGGGATGTAATAGAAAATGCTCTTCCATGACGCCTGGTCTGGTCCCTGACCGTGTGCTGCTAACAAGCAGGCTACAGTATCCTCTTTCTACAAAAATAATAATTAAAAAAAAAAAAAAACAAACAAACAAAAAAAAAAACAACAAAAAAACAAATACAAGCTACAAACTAAATACCCCAATGTGGGAATCATCTCAATCACAAGCCTCTTCAGTTTGTCACAAGTAACATTAAAGTGTTGATGACAAGAATTGAAAAGTGTGTTCTTCCAATGATGTTTTGAAGAGAAGGGGTAAAAGGAAGGGTGACTTCACTGTCATACTTTCAATATTTTGGTTGTTTGCTTCTGAAAGTGGTATTAAGGACTTGTGAGGCAAAACGGAGCATTAAAAAAAATGAGGAAAAAAAAACAAAATCAACAAAAAAACAACTAATGTCAAGTGTCCAAATTGAGTTCGTTTAGAGTCTATTGTAGAAAAAAGAGGAAAACGGATCAATTGAAGACCAGTATCGAAAGTTCTTCTCTCTCAATTCTTTTCCTCAGCCTTCACCTGCTTCGACTCTTCTTTCTTCTCAGTCACCTTTTCACCTTCTTTCTTGTCTTTTACCGAAAGCTCCTCCAGTTTCTCCACCACTTTGATTGCACTGTCAGCGTCATCTGTGGTGAAAACAAATTGAATCAAGAAGTCAACTTAACTGCATGTCTCACATGCATGGACGCACGGCATCAACATCTAATATTGCTCAGGGAAGACCATTAGCAGATTACAGTGGGGGGATTTTACAGTACAAGGCATGTTGGTGTAGCAGAACAAAGTAAGACAGGATTTGACACAACCCAGTCATGTATTCCACTCTCAACTCAACTCAACTGTATTTATAGAGCACTTTCAAACAGCCATCGCTGCATACAAAGTGCTGTACATGGAGCAATTCAACATATACAACAAACAGTAACAAACTCTGCATTAGGGTGGTCCACATTTTCATGGCAAAAAAAAAAGTTTGTCGGATTCGTCGGGCCGGGTCGGAATTCTTGTCGATACTATGGTACAAGGTTCTGTGCAAAATTTCATTCCGATCTGATGATATTTTCCCGTCCCGCAAAGCGGCCAAAGTTTCCACCATAACTGGTCTCAATAGGGTGAACATGTGTATTTTAACCGTGTATTTTGCCATGCGTGACACTGGCTGGGCTGAATGTTGCCCGAACGATCACCTCCTGACTAACTAACCATTCCATCGCTGCTCTCAGCAGCCGGAGACAAACTCAAACGCACGCCTAACACACAACGGTCACCTACTGGCGAGCTAATATCTTTCAATTGAAGTCGAGAATCGCCGGAATTCTTACTGGACGCTGAGCTGAGGACGCTTTTCG
>NW_017805783.1:2732057-2775240 GCF_001891065.2 Hippocampus comes | reverse complement strand
TTTTTTTGCGGTCTAACAGTGTCACTAGTGTTGATGGACATGATAGACAGATGGACAGATAGACAGATGGACCAGTTAACATGGACCAACAATCTCACCAGTGTTGAAGGATAACCACGGTTGCCTTTTTTGCAATACATGCGTTCCTGTCTTCCGTCTTTGAATTATTGCAAGTGCGAACTGAGCAAAACAAAATCCTTACTGTACGGGAGAAACCGTACTACCATTCAGCCCCGTAACATTCTTTCCATAGGGGAAACTTTGGTCGCTCTGCGGGACGGGATAAAATTATCCGATCGGAATAAAATTTTGCACACATCCTTGTGTCATAGTATCGACAAGATTTCCGACCCGGCCCGACGAATCCGATAAACTTTTCCAAAATGGACCACCCTACTCTGCATGTTTATGTAGCAGACAGAAAAAGTCCTGAGCTGGAGTCAGCAGCGAAGAAGAGAGTGTGTCTGTGGAAAATAAACCCATCTTGGGTGTGATTTGTACATCCAACATGTGTGTGTGTATATCTACTGATGAATAGCATTATCGAAAATATTAGATAGTCCTTTTAAGACTCTATCAGGTGATACGAATTAGGAAAGGATAATTGTGTCTTACATACCAGACTCCTCTAATTTGTTTCTGATGACATCTTTGCATTCGTCAAACTTCAATTTGAACTTCTGAGCATCTGGAGAGAGAATAGAGCTTACCAACATTTCCACACAGTGCAAGTTTGCTCGTATCATATTACATTGACCAAAACTAACTTCTGAAGGTTTCTACTCAAAGTCTAGGGAAAGATTTGGACCAAGAGCAGATACAGTTTCACAAATAAGGACTTACTTTCTGCATTTAAAAAGCGTATAGCCAGAAGCTCGGGTTTGGGTTCTTCATCGGCATAATCCGCTAGTGTGTTCCAGACCCAAGCTCTGTCGCTGCCAGCGTTGGGCTTCAGCTCCATCATCGGTACAACTGGTATTCACAAGAGGGGCAACCACATGAACATGGACTGGACACAGGATGGCTAACTCATGTAACAAAGCGATATTATAATTAGCCAAATAACTTTACCAAAAAATAACATTGAAATAGTCATGGTCCGATTAAAGAGTTGCCATCGTTTTAAAAAAAATCAAGATTTCAATACCCACTCAATAAGTATGTCATTGATGATCTTTTTTTTTTAATATTTCTCTTTTTTTTTGGGGGGGGGGGTTGTTCATGGTTATCATACTGTGAGAATCTAATATCGGCCCATGCCTACTTGTAATCATTTTACCTGCTTGAAGCACATTCCGAATTCCCATTTGGTATTAAAATGCACTGAAATCAAGTTCAGGCAGTAACAAGACTCACTCTGATGATTGGCACAAAGCTTCAAAGTACGATCTCTCCTCATCAGCAGGCGGATTGTGCCCTTGTCTCTGTGCCTGAGCAGCTTGACATCACCGGTGCCTCTCTCCTTCCACTCGGGTGGGTCAATTTCAGAGGCAAACCGGTACAGTTTAGCTCGCCTGCAAAAACCAAGGACGCCCACAATAACGACAACGCATCAAAGACAATAAGCAGACTCGTATGCCACTTACATTTTGAAAAGTTCCTCTTCATCTTCTTCTAACGTTTTCACTTCCTGCTCAGGAAGGCTCACAATTGGTTCAAATTGTGGGTCATGACTGGAGTCTTCTGCAACTTCTGCAGTGGTTTCATGCTCTTCTTGGTCCTAATGGGTCACAGACAAAGATGAGATATTTCTGTTGATAGCTATGAAACCTCCACGGAAAAAGGTGCACTGTGATTAACCCTTTCATGCACCCTGTAACCTGGTAACATAAGATGTCCACTGTAACAACGCTGTCCTCAAAAGGGCTACATAATGATAATTAAAAAATATATAGATGATAATAGTCACATCGGGGAAAATTAATGTAAAGAATTGGCATCGACAAAAGAGTGGTCGACAGCAGCCCCCCCCCCCCAAAAAAAACAGAACCACTGGCTGCAAAGATACACGACATTTAGCTGGACTACAAAACCAGTAAGTTCCTTCTAAGGCACATTCGTTTTCTTTCCTGTATTTTTAACTTTGTGTCAGCAAAGACTCGCTCCAAAGTTTGCTAGTCCTGCAACAAGGCCTTGCGCGAGGATGCTAGAGAAGAGCAAATGTGCATTCATGACGTGCCACAATCAAATCCGTTCACCGTAAAAAAGAATGGCGTGGATTCGTTTAGCCAGTCTATTAGGTGACTAGCGATTGCGCAATCTGCACGATAATGTGTGAAACACGCTGACACACACTAATATTAGCTAGATGGCAGTTAGCAACCGCTATGCCTGGCGAACAAAGGCAAGGCAACCGAACTAACACCACCCCATAAAACCCGCAGGGCGAAAGCACTACGCTGTACAAATGAGCGAGACTTGGATCAGAGGCCCGTGATGAACTTGGCAACATTCAAAGAGGAGTTTAGCACTGATTTAGCTGTTAGCATCCAACTACGCTAAGCAGCTAATGGCGACGTGCTCACCGGCTGCAGCACAATTCGGCGCACTGGATAAAACGTTCAGGGAAAAAAAAAAACGCTTGAAACTCGAGTCAAGTCTCACACCTTGAAAACTTTAAGTCCGGTATCTTTTTTCCGCTCAAACGTAAAGCAGGAAAGCCGCCAATTAGCTTCTGTAGCATCTCCAACTCATTGTCGGCAGTTTGAATGCTTTCAAACTTCGGTCAATTATGAAGCGCTCAATGTGGGTTTATTCCACAAATTCTTATTTGGAAACAACCAGGACACTTTCGATGAGCTACTAATCACGATCTCACCTTTGGGTCTGCCATAATATTGTAGATGTTTGCAGATTATGAAGTTAACTTGAAGATTCAAATCCTAAACAGGTCGCCGTTTTCCTCAGCGATTCTTACTTCCTGTTGCAGGTTTCGCGCGCCGATTTTGCTCATTGCGTCATCACGATTGGACGTACGTGGGTGCAGCCACGACTGTTTTGTTTATTCCCAACAAGCAAAATACCTCATATTCTTAGGTAAATAATGGCAACACCGTTGGTGGGCTTCTACTTGTGCGGCTTAATGGTGAATTTTAGCTGTTTGGACGTAATCTATTTTACGTGTATTAACTGTATCGTCTTATTTATAGTAGTAGTAGTAGTAGTAGTAGTAGTAGTAGTAGTAGTAGTAGTAGTAGTAATAATAATAATAATTCAATGTCGTGTTCCTGTTAAATAATAAGCATTTGTGTACATGTTGTTGCGAGGAATGTTTGGCGTCATGTGGATTCTTCTCAGAGGCACTGCACTTGGCTGAACATTTTTCACATTCTTGCCGTCTTCATTCATAAAATTCCCACTCATTAAATGCATGGGAGAGACGAGACCTCTTCGGCCGGAAACAAATGTGTGTATGTGTCACTTTAAGAAAGTTCAAAGTTCACATACAACGCCACGTGGTTGCATCAATATGGCAGCTTCCTGAACCGTCAGTGTGTGTTTCAAAGTAGCACAAGAAGGTAAGGCACAGCTCCAAATATCAATTTTCTACTTTTGATATCGTGCTAGGCTAACAAAGTCTTTCTAGCTTTGCTAATATATTGTTTTGAACTGCTTGTTCTGTTGCTTTCCAACGCTATGAAAAAAGTCTCTTTTCTGAAAACAAAATTCCCCCAGTGTTTAATTATGTTAATGTAAGTATAATTAGATGAATTCAAACCCTTTTCCATTTTTAATGTGACCTCCATTCCGTACAAATCATCGGAAACAAAATAAAATCATTTAGACAGGGTACCGGTTCATAAAATTAGACATGAGATTATGTGGTTTCACAAGGCTTCACACCCTCTTATAACTGGGGTATGACTGTGTTCCTAAATAACTCATCATAAATTACATTCAAGCTCATGTTGAGCACACACTTGCCACAATTTAACGAACCCTTATGCAATCACATTATCTCATCTTAATTTTACTTTTCAGCTAAATTATACAGGTTATGTATGTATGGGTTACATGGATGGTGGAAAACGTTTTGACATCATTTGACTGTGTCATTTCTTTTAATCACCAACAATCTTTATTTTGTGTTTATTGTGTGTTTCTTAAATTCTTAAAATGAGTTTTTTGTTTTTCTTGGCAACAGTGTCATGGAAGACTTTAGTAGCAGCCCTGTGAGTGAAGCAGGTGCCCCGGAAACAGGGGACGCTGCTGACCTCCCCGCTGACTCCACAGATCATGTCAGTCCTGCAGAGGAAGGTGAGGTGTCATCGGACCCCGGCCTTTATGGCTACATCAAGCAAGACCTTTTTACGTCTGAGATCTTCAAAGTGGAGATCCGGAATCTTCCCAAGTTCATCGGCTTCAATGACTTGAAGAAATTCCTGGCCAAGCACGGCCTCAACCCACACAAGATCAAGCTGTTTGGCAAGCAGACGTTTGCTTTTGTCACTTTTAAGAACGAGGCGGATCGCGACAAGGCCATGAAGATGATGCACGGCATGCAGTGGAAGGGCCAGGTGTTGAGCGTCAGACTGGCCAAGCCTAAAGCCGATCCAATTCAAAGGAAGAGGAAACAGGAGGAAGGCGAAGGTCAGGGAGGGCAGCCTCCTTCCAAACGAGCAGAAGGTGACGAAAAGGAGCAGCCGCCGAGTGTTCAGATTGCCAACGTGGTGACTCCCCTGTGGAACGTTCCCTATGAGGAGCAGCTGAGGAGGAAGGAGCAAGATGTGGTCGCGGTTCTGCAGAGGCTGGCCAAGTGAGCGCAAGTCATTCATTTCTATGGCAACCTCAGGAAAGTGGAACTCCTTTCACGATCCTTTTTCATGCTGAGTTCTGTGTTGTTTCCCCCTTAGAGAGATTGCAAGCACCAACAAAGCCATGCTGCCATTGCTCTTTGATGTGAAAGGGAAACACAACAAAATGTGCTGTCCCCTAGAAGCAATTCGTCCATCCCCGACACAGGTTGGTCTGAGAACAATATACACTTCCTGTATGTTGTGGAATTTCTGGAATAGAATTTTCTGAGCTCAGTGACGGTCATTGCATGTCTTTATTTCATGAGCAAAGTGCAGCAATTTTACCTTTTGACCGCACAGAAGAATATGAAACCTGACACGGGTGGGAGTCCAATCTAAATTGTGGCAATACTTGACAATGCCATGCAGCATTGGGAGTAGCTCGAACAAACATTTGGGTAGTGGTCTAATCAATGGGATATATTCATCAGCGGTTTACTCTCGTCATGGGAGAAACCCTACATTCCTGTCGCAATTCTTTGTGGTCGGTCGTCGCACGGTTGTCCTCGGTCGCGCTGTCGCGGCGCCCTGCCTGTTCGGCTGTCGGACGGGGGCCCGTGCCTTCTCCACCCCTCTGCCTCCGTGGTGGGGGTCGACGGGGCCTGTGTCTGGGCTATGCTGCTGTGGACCGTCCTGTCGCTCCACCGTCTCACGGGACTGCTGCGGTGCTCGGTGGCGGGGCTTCTTGGGCTCCGCTTCCGGTGGTCGGGCTCCCCGCCTGCGCTGTACCGCTTCCCGGGCGTCGCTCCTCGTCCTTCCCGGAGGTGTATCTGCCACGAATCTCGTCGGGGCTTCCACCTCGATGGCTCCAGGGGCATCACCTCCTTTTGGTCGTCCTCCCGCTGGCCACGCAGAGACAACGGCAGAAACGGCAGCCGATCCGCGGACCACGGTGTGTTGGCCTGCCTGGCTGGGTCGGCTAGTGCTCCTCGCGACGGCGATGTTGCCACCGTCAACTATTTAAAATAACTGTTTAAAATTGCATATTCAGTTTAAATTCATCTCTCCTTTTATTATTTAAAATTTTATCTGTGGTTTTATTGTTCTTGTTTTGGTTGTAAAGTGTCCTTGAGTGTCTTGAAAGGCGCTTATAAATGAAATGTATTATTATTATTCTTATTATCATTATACATCTATCTTCTTCCACTCATCTGGGGTCAGGTCACGTGCGCAACAGCTTAGGCAAAGGGAACTTTCCCCTCAGCAGCCATTGTTCCCAAGCTAGCTCGGAAATAGGATCTTTCCAGCGTGCCTTGAGTCTTCCCCGATGCCTTCTTCTGGTGCGACATGCCTAAAACACCTTTGTATGCTTGAGCCACCTCACCTGGCTCCTCTCAATGTGAAGGAGCAGAGGCACTACTATGAAGCTCTCCGGGTTGGTCGAGCTTCTTACCCTATGTGTCATCTGCGAACAGCTGCACCCGAGAGCTGAAGACAGCTCTAGAAAAAGCACAGATGTAATACTCAGGACACCAAAGCAGACCCCTTAAGGCTTCAACTGTGCTCCGAAATTCTATCCAAAAAGGTTAGAAACATAATCGGTGACCAAGGGCAATCTTGACAGAGTCCAACACTCATAGAAAATTAATTGGACGCACTGTGGGTTGTACAGGGATAGAATGGGGTTCTGGTACAGCGTCTCCTGTAACTCGCCGCAACAGATTGAATAAGTGACACGGTCAAATACCCTCTCTATGTCTACAAACTGTACTGTATGTAGACTGGTCAGGTATGTACGATATAAGCACCATTTATTTAAATGGCTGAGGTATTTTTGTGGCTCATTTAATAATCATTAATAAATAATAAATTTTATTTATTGCCATCTTTCAGGGCACTCAAGGTCACTGAATAACATGATTAAACATCAGTACAATAACACAACAGAACATAAAACATCCATTCAAATGGTGGTTGGGGTTAAATATTGCCTATTCAAATGCAGTGGTGTCCAACCCTTGTGTATACTGGCAGACGGAGTACAGAAACAAGTGCGAATTCCTCATCTCTGTGGGTGCGGACGGGGAAGATAAGACTGTCGGCTTCCGCCTGGGGAAATATAAAGGAGGCTCCTGTGCTGTGGTGGGGCCAGAGGAGGCGTGCCATGTCTCAGCCGAGGCCAAGAAAATTGTCCATGATTTTCAAAAATTCATCAGGTGTGTGTCAAGAAATAAATCATAAAATATAATGTAGGTAGGCTTAATATTTACTACAATTCATTTTAGTCCGGGAGTTATATTCAAAAAGTCAAACCCCTATATTAATTAACCCTTTCAGGGACAAACGTTACCACAGTGCTCAGCTTATCATGTTATCAAGTTACAGATACACGATACCAGAACCTACCAATTTCTATATGCATAACTTATTTATTGGTGAAATTAAATCATTTCACTTTGCTCTGCGTAGAGCAGACACTAAGTTTTGAATTAAACTCCCCTAATAAATTACTGTCGGTGAGCTATGATACAAGGGGCAGAGAAATATAGACTCTTAATTGCAAATAGGAGGTAATTTGGGTGGCCCGGTAGTCCAGTGGTTAGCGCGCCGACCTCAGTGCAGAGGTACTGGGTTCAATTCCAGCTCCGGCCTCCCAGTGTGGAGTTTGCATGTTCTCCCCGGGCCTGCATGGGTTTTCGACCGGGTACTCCGATTTCCTCCCTCATTCCAAAAACGTGCATGGCAGGCCGATTGAACACTCTAAATTGTCCCAAGGTGTGAGTGTGAGCGTGGATGGTTGTTTGTCTCTGTGTGCCCTGCGATTGGCTGGCAACCAGTTCAGGGTGTCCCCCGCCTACTGCCCGAAGATGGCTGGGATAGGCTCCGGCACCCGCCGCGACCCTTGTGAGGATAAAGCGGATCGTAAAAATGGACGGATGGATGGAGGTAGTTTCATCAAGAATCTATTCATTCAAAAGACCAAAACAATGCCCGACATGAGTACAAAAGATTATAAGAGAGAAGACGACATTTCACAGCATTTGTTAACGTGCAATCGTTCTAAAGACACATCAACACGCTGTTAATCACAATTTAAAACAAATAAACCAAAAAACTAACCTGTTTTGACCAATATAAACTAACTTAATTGAGGTTAGCTTTGGAAGAATATCTCTTGTCATAAAAGAAATGTATTCCATCCAGATTGATATATGAGATGAGGAAATGCATAAAGATAAAAGAACACAGGCGAAATGTTATGGTAGGGTTGGTAATAGCATATTTCATATTTGATTCCCTTTGCCGTACTAATGTTAACTGATTGCACAGGTTAACACCTTACACCGTGTACAGTCCTGAAACTTACGAAGGACACTGGAAGCAGCTGACTGTTCGGACCACCAGGACCAAGCAAGCCATGGCGATAGTCTTCTTCAACCCGCAGGTAATACACAGACAGAGTTGTGATAATAAGATAGGCATTCACATTTCTTTACTGATGACTTTTCCCTGGAGGTGCTCTTTCTAAATGAAACATTTTCAACAATTTGCTAGAAACTTGAAGAAACAGAACTTGATGCATTAAAGAGCTCCATGAAGAAATACTTTTCAGAGGAAGAGGGCAAAGACAGCGGCATCACCTCTCTTTACTTTGTCAGAGAGGGCCAAAGGTGAGGAGAAAAGTCACCTGGTGTTGACTTGAATTAATTTTGCTTGGGGCAAGGGGTGCAGCGTATGAATCAAGACTCAGAACAATTGTTTGTTCAGGCAGGGTTTTCAACGCAGCTAATGTACAGTGCCACGAAAGAGTATTTCTTGTAAAATTCTCGTGTTTTGTTGCAGTCTGCCCACTTGAATTTTTAAGATCATCAAACAAATGTAAGGCTCAGACAAAGATAACCACAAAGTAAACATAAAACGCAGTTGTTAAAACGGTGATTTGATTTATTAAGAGAAAAAAATACATATACAGTATTTGAAGCTCCCCGGCCCTGTGTGAAAAAGTACCGGTACTCAACCCTTCTTGTTCTGTCATGAATTTAACGTGGCTTATCACAGTTTTCTGTTCATTTTCACTGACCATAGCAAAGCCTGATTATCTCCAGATGTGTTCAATCAAGAAATAACTAACTAGAACCTGTCCAACAAAATGAAGCCGGCCAAAAGATTTCAAAAAGCTACAATAAAATACCGTGGGCGAAAGGAATTCAAGGACCGATAACAAATAAAGTCATTGACATTTATCAGTTTGGAAAGGGATATAAAACCATTCCTAAAGCCGCCGGACAGAAGCAAATCATGGTGAGAAGAACCGCTGGCCTCACTCGCCACCACAAACAGGAGGAGACTGAGCAAAAAATGACAGCATAAAGAACACAAAGGCTCATCTTACTCATGCAAAAGAAGAAAAAACAATATCTGAATGAGTCCCAAGATGTTTGGCAGCGTATTCTATGGACTGATGGGCCGAAAGTTGAACTGGGAGCTATGTATCTCAATAATATCTGGTGTAAATTTAACATAGCATTTCAGAAGAAAGAACATCATACCACCAGTCAAACATAGCGGTGGTTGTGTGATGGTCCGGTGCGACTTCAGGCCTTTACTTGCTGTGATTGATGGAACCATCAATTCTGCACCTCACCACAATATCCTTAGGGAGAATGTTTGGACAAAAGTTTGTGATAGCAAACTGAAGCCACCTCACCACAATATCCTTAGGGAGAATGTTTGGATAAAAGTTTGTGATTGCAAACTGAAGATGTGGGTTCTGCTTCCCAATTTATGTTAACTTGGGTTATCTTTGTCTGATATTTACACGTTTCATGATCTTAAACCTTAAGTGAGGAGACAATGCATTGTATCACAGGATACAATGATATTGTGCAGATGTACCCAATGAATTGACAAAGTATGTTTATTATGCAAGTGACAGTATAAAGGTATGTAATGTCAACGTTGCAAGCCTCTGTGATTAGATGACAGTAACGTTTTTATTGAAGATTTTTTTTTCCTGGCGGCTGAAGGAAATCTCCGAACATTGAAGATTTGCCCTGTGAGCTGGTTGCAGGAGATGGCTGCATCCACGAGGAACTTCTTGGTTTAAAATTCAGAATATCTCCTCATTCCTTCTTCCAGGTAAGAAACGTTGCATTTTACGACTTGGCCTTCATGGTGGGACATGCACTGTAATTTCTGGTCAATACACAGCATTTGTCTCACACTCACATGAGAGAGAGAGAGAGAGAGAGAGGGAGAGAGAGAGAGAGAGAGAGAGAGAGAGAGAGAGAGAGAGAGAGAGAGAGAGAGATATATATATATATATTTTTTTTTTTCTCTTCGTTCAACAAGCTCACGCTGAACCTCTTCCATTGTTTGTACAACCTGATAGGTAAATACAGCAGGAGCAGAAGTTCTGTATTCTGCAGTTGGGGAGTGGGCGCAACTGGATCAGGAAAGCACAGTTCTGGATGTGTGCTGTGGGACAGGAACTATTGGCATTTCTCTGGCTAAGGTAATGGGGCATACTTGTTTTGTATGCATTTTTTGTAGGGCGCATCACTTGAGGGCGATACTTTTACACGCGCACACACAACTGCATAATTGCTGGACGAGCTGTGATGCCCAGAAACGTAAATGAGATTTGTGTGTTTTTTGGGTGGGGGGTTCTACAGAGGGTCAAGAAAGTAATTGGAATCGAACTTTGCCAGGAGGCAGTGGAGGATGCCGAAGTTAATGCAAAACTTAACGGTGAGTGCCCTCGGGTATGAACGATGGATGTAAAATACGGCTGGTGCAAGTTGTCTAATAGGCATCTTGAAACTTCAGCCTGTGTTCATATAGTGACGAGCTCATGGCTTTTCATCTTTCTCAACCCAAGGGCTCAGCAATGTCGAGTTTCACTGCGGGAAAGCTGAAGATTTGTTCCCCAATATTCTCAATGCTCTTGTGTCACCCAACGTGACAGCCATCGTAGATCCACCAAGGGCAGGCTTACGTACGTCTATAAAACCTCATGTTTTAATGCGATCATGTTTTATTTATATAATGGTGCCGTGTTAACTAAACAGATTCCAAGGTGATACTCGCCATTAGGAGAGCAGAGCATCTCAAGAGGCTGATTTATGTGGCGTGCAATGCCAAAGCGGCCATGAATAACTTCATTGAGTGAGTTTTAAACCTTTTCATACGCCTAATTGCCACTTTGAAAACATGTTTCGACAAGCTTCTAAAACTTGTTTATAGCCTGTGCAGGGCACCCTCCAACAGAGTTCACGGAGCGCCATTCCAGCCTGTGCGAGCCATGGCCGTGGATTTGTTTCCTCAGACAGCACATTTTGAAACGGTTCTCCTCTTTGAGAGAGTGGACTACAACTCCCAGCGACAGACCAACGATCAGAAAGAAACTTTATGTTCATCTTAAGTTTGTTTGCAAATTTTAAACGATTGCAATTCATTCTGTTCAGTAGATGTACGCCTTTTACGCTCCCTCTCATCCGAAATGTAGCTTCCGTAGTAAAAGTAGCTGTACTTTTTCTTTTTAATAGTTTCACCCCTTGAATTAGGCTGCCTCTTTCTTTTGGAATAAAACATTCACTTCCAAAACACTGCTTCAGAATCTAAAATATTTTACTGTGTAAATAATATTTTGAATACCACAGGCAGATTATTCAATACATTTTATTTTGCATAACAAACATCACCAGTCATGGAATTCCTGTTACAACACATACTGTACTTCATATCGTAGGGCAACACCATCCCAAAGAAGTCACTGGTGCAAGTCAGGAGCATAACATGTAAAAGCAAGTCTCACACTGAAACACTTGGCAAGACAGCACGCGCACAAAATGGAAAAGAAATAGCATATTCTTAAAACTAACCAAAATCACAACAGCCTCACATTCAAAAGATGTCACAAGTTAAATACTTTAATGCACAGCAGTCTTCTATATTAGCGTGTCTTTATCTTGTATAGTCGTTTAACGGTAGCGTTTGCAGCAACATTAGGTAGTCTAAAAAATGCATATGACTGGATTTTAGGCTTTGGTATATGCAGTTTCAGAAGCGACTGTTGGACTAAACTTTTGACGGCCTTCGAACTAAATTGTTCAAGGTTTGCATTCTGCGCTATATATCATATTTAAGGTCATATGCATGGTCAGCTGTCAGAAGAAAGGTAAACATACAAAACCGATACAAAGTACATTAAGACACATCTCAGCTCATGCTGTGGACATACTTCTCTTTAAAAACACTAATTTGCTAGGTAAATGCTTTATTTTGTAGAGGGGGGCTTGGTCTTTTCCATTCCCTGGGCAAGTTTTAGGTCCAATCAATAGACTCAAAGCCCTTTGTGAAATGGATTAGCTAAGGCCACATGTAGAGCGTTTAATTTAGGTTAAGGGCACCGAAACACAAAGCTAATGAAATGTTAACTGGTGTGCATGGCATTAGTACCCAAATAGAGAGTTGTAAAGCCAAGTCCCAAGAAAATGAATGTGTGGCCCGGGCGACAAATCTGTTGGACAGGACACAAGTGCATAATTGTTCCGAGTACTCATCACTTCACAACGTTTTCAAGCATGCAAACCAAATCAATTCTCAAGGAAAATTAATAAAGCATATTTGCAGTCCCCCATACTAGCCATAACACCAGACAATAAAATACAAGCCATTTTAATCCCAATTCAATGGTATAAATACAAGTAGTCCCTTTCAAATATGTTACGCGCTAATAAAAACACAGGTGCTGGTATTGAAATGCGGCTATTAAGACACTTTAAAAAACAAAACCATGGTAGGTAGTGGTTCTTGCAGTCCGACGTGCATGCATTGAAATTTACGATGTTTATGACACGCCATCTTATCTGCACCCTAGGTGACTTGCTCCTTGTACCATAGCTGGGATGCATCTAGAGAGGTAGATGGTATTTGCGCTATGGTCTGTTAGTGCATTTTGTTTTTCCTACTCTGATGTCTATCAGCCAATCCAACTACACACGGACAAAAGAAGCAAGCAATTCTAACGGCATGATGATGTGATACTACATAGCGACGATGTTGCAGTGCTGGAACAGTGAGTGTGGTATTTGGCTAGCTTTCTGCTTAAACATCAACAGTGCAGAGAGGTTCACTTCCTGGCTGGGCAGATTCCACGATGGTCATCTTGGGTTTCTTCCTAGTCTCCTCCTATACAAATACAAACACAAACTATAAAGCTTTTCTGCAGGCACTATTCTGATCGTGGAATCATATCCGTACTCTTCGTAATGGAAACAGAAAGTGTGAACTGCCATGAGGCGTGACAAAAGACTGAACATCATCATCATCATTTCAAAACTTCTTTCCTCTCCTTTGCAGTGCATGTCTACAACTTTGTAAATGTTCCTCCAGTGGCTCCCTATTTTTACTGCAGATCACAATGTCAGCTGCAAACATCCATGGTCAATGGGGATTACAATCAAACTTCATCTCTAAGACCATACTTCACTATTGCAAAAAGGAAGGGGCTCAAAGCTGATCCCTGTTGCAGTCCTGCCTGCACCCTAAACTCCTCTGTCACGCTCACACCACACCTCACTACAGTTGTTGTTCATGCCTTGTGCTCTTCTAACATACTTCCTTGGCCTCTCACATGGCACCACATTTTCTCTCCGGGGTATCCAGACACAGGTTTTCTCCTGATTTCTAAAGATACAATGCAGCCCCTTCCGGCCTTGCTGTACTCCAACAACACTCTCAAGACAACTAATGCATCTGTGCTATTCCTCCTTGAAATGAAACCAAACTGCTACTCTCAAATACCGGCACCTCTGTACTATTCTTTCCAGTAACTTCAGTGTTTGGCACTTCATTCTTCTAAAGTTCCAAGTCTGTACATCTCCCTTGTTATTCCAAATGGACAGCAGCCCACTTTTCCTATTCTACTTCTCACCTGCTAAAATTTCAACAACTGCTCAAAAACTCCACAGCCACCTCTTCTATTATACTTCCACATCACTTGCCATTCCATGTTTCCTCTTCATTGACCTTCTGAATTTTCGCTTACTAATGATTATTACTTCCCGGTTCATAACAATCACCTCCATCCACTCATCCTCATGGAACAAACAGCTCTTCAAAGTCTTCTTTCCATCTATTCAACATTTTTTTCCATCCTTAATCACAAACCAGCTATGCATCTTTCCTATTAGTCTTGCTTTCAATCCATTCATCTGCTGCTCTTTATTGTGCAACCTGGCATACAATTGCTACTTATTTGGCCTCTGCTCCCTCCACCTTATGTCAAATCTCCTTGCATTCTTGTCTCCTCACCTCTTTCTACGTGTCTCTCAGTGTCCCACTTCTTCATAGCTATGCTCTTAGCTTTATCCTATCCTGCATTTCCTGGTTTCAGCACAGCGTTATCGCCTACTCCCGTCTCTTCGATCACTTTGGCTGTCGTGCTGCAGTCTTTTATAAGTTCCTCCTGCCCACCAAAGCCTGTCTAAACACCTTTCTCAATTGAAATGCTCACATAATAGTTCGCATTGAAAGTGGGAAAATGTTTTGAAATGATTATTCAAAAATGTTTGACGCCATAAAAACCGGATAATTTAACAGGGGATATGGACTTTAGTCACTGCATCAATCTGAAGAGGAGTAATAATAATAATAATACACAACGCTAATACAGCAGAGTACAGACTGTCGTCACTGGATCATTAATTTTAGTAATTTTGCCCAGGAGAGAATAGAACAGACAGAAACAGACTGATAAACAGCAGTGTATGCAAATCAATTGTAGGTGAAGACAGCCTTTGATGATTTAAAATGCATTACCGCGCCTAACATCACATATTTCAACACTGAACTACTTACCCTTTGTGCAGCCAGTTTCCTCATCTCCTCTTGCAGTTTATTCAAGATATGGAGGTTTGGTTTGTTCTTCTTAGCAAATTGTTGAAGTTCAATCACACTTTTGTCTGAGCTCTCCTATATGAAACAGGCACATCAAGTCAGTGAGGCGTTGAAAGTAGTCAGTGAGGTTGCTGTCTAATGTGGTAAGCAGCCACATCCCACTATGACGTGAGCGACCCTTAACCTAAAATGAACTGTGAGAGACCGTGCTCTCAAAAATTATGGACCTCGTGAAAACTAAAACCTACCTTCTTGACCATCTTATTACTCTCTCGGCCATACATTCGCAGCAGTGAGCCCCAGTTCTTCACATGAGGATGAAGCATTTGCAAAATCTTCTGAGATGCTAACTGTTTGCCAACTCTCTTGTTCTTGCCTGGTTGGAGAGATAAAACAAAAATGAATGTACTTTCTAGGCAGATGTCAATCCAGGTATCATCCTCCTCTGACATGCAAAACTGGCAACATTTTCTATTTCACATCACAAAAAATTGAAATGAAAACATCTCTAAGACAAAACGAGGAAGAAAGGAAACCACTTACACCAACCGCGCACAGTATGCTTGCCACAAGTCATCACATATTCACTCTTCTGATTCTTCCCTGGTATCACCTCAAATTTTATGCTCGTGTCTCCCATCCCATGGTTTCTATAGGTAGTCAAGAGAATAGTTAATAACGCGCAAACACAATTGCATACCAAGATTAGTTGGAACAGAATAAATAACTCGCAGTTGTACTAAAAGGCAATTTGCTTTTGATTTTATTCAGTTCTATTTTCTTATTCAGGGGCGATCTGATGTAGAAACGACTTTGGACATGACTTTCTATGAGACATCAGAAGTAGCAGTGAGCCATTTGTTGGTGCACCTTTTGTGACCCGGAGTGGTTTATTTGAGCGTTTTTTGTTTGTTTTTTTTGGTTTCCTTTTCTCAACATTCTTTAGCCACCGCAGCAACTTGTTCACACAGCACATCTTTGCAACTTACTGCGCTGTTCGCTGTTGGACAAAGTACCAACAACAACCAGGAGATGAATTGTGGCTTCAAGAACAAATTTGAACATGCAAGCGGGGCAAAGAGAGAATATTCTCATAAATTATCAATAGAGTTCCTACCACCTACGTGGGGATGAGGAACACAGAAGGATTAGGCTGAAAATCGGAATTTGAAAAGACAATACTAATGTTATACATGTGCTCCTTTCATTTTGTGGACAAAGAGCCCGCAAAGCAACAAGTGCATCCAACTTTGTGCTTATGTTAACCATCAGATGTTTGCCAGGTACCATATTGATTGGGGTCCCAAGAACATCAGGTATGATTTCATGCGTCTGGGGGCTACAACACTTGAGTGTTAGTCATGCGAAAACATGTACTGTAGTTTGACCATTTTGTAAACAGTTCACATGTGATGTGCTTTTGGACTGCTGTTGCTCAGTTTTACGTCTGCTTGATGACAAATAAGACTGCGTCCAGCCTCTCAACAAAACGTGACCAACAATATTTGAGACTGCGAATTGGGCTTCAGCATCTAAAGAGAGTCAAGAGTTGAGAAAATAGCCATTTTCGATGTAACCCCCTATCTCGGCTGTAATAGGAGGGAGTACATTTGATTTTACCACCCAAGATGTCATATTGCTCTCTATTTCAAAACTATTGATGGAACTGCTTGTGTGGTTGCAAGATTGTCCACCCACCTTTTAAGGCACTCATGAAGAATCTGATACGGTGAAAGAAGCCCAGCTTTGTTGGTCAGCTCATACACTCTCGAGTCTTCTATACTGATATGGTTAAAATACTGTGGGGTAAAACGCTCAACATTAGTCGTCCTGTCATTTCTCTTAAGAGACATTCACCGACACACAGTTGATATGCATGCTCACTCCAAGATTGTTCCTAAGGAAAGATTGAATGTACCTCAAGTTCATCTGCCTCAACAGGCTTTTCCTCAGAAGTCTGCTTCACAAAGTCTGGTATAAGGATTTCCAGTGTGGCTCTTGCTGCAGTATACATAAAATTCAGAGGAAGGTGAGCAAAGTAACATGCAATCGCACCACCGCCGCTTTATATTAGGGATGTAATGATATGCAAATGTCACAATACAATATCACGACATGACCCTCGCAATACTATAATTATCCTAATATTGTGGGGGAGGTTGGCAATTAAAAAAAAAAACAGTCACATTACAGTACATTTAAAAAGCCATGATATTGGCAGAAAAAAAAAGCTCATAAACACACAATATTATAGGAATATTCTGAGCCAGTCATTTTTTTTTTGGTCATGTGTTCCTCTTGACTAAGCAGTGCACAGTATCATGTAGTTCCCAATGCTGTGTTTAGCTGAAGTGGGTGAAAAGTATTTTTTTTTTCTTTTAAAATCCTAATATGGCGACAATATCCTTTAATATCGCCATTATCATTCCATCCCTACTTTATATGGTATTATAATGTGCACCATCCCACAAAGTGTCCAGTTAAATTACCAGCTTTATTCTTGGCAAGTTTTTTACTACTTGCAGTCCCTGTGCCGTAGGTGACGCCGTCTATAATGACACACGCGCCAAAGGGTTCACTTGGGTTCTCTGCAGGGGACAAAAACATGGCTCAATGACTGAAAAGGCTTTAAGGCCGTACTTCACTCAGCGGGCCAAGGTTTGCAAGTGTGTGCGCACTTAGCGAACGTTTGTTTTTTTTTTTGTGTCATTACCATTACAACTGTTGGGGATGTCTGGCAAATGGCTTTGCAACATTGAACAATCCCTGACCAAAATAAATAAATAAATCACTAAGTGTGCACACACTTGCAAACCTTAACCGCCAGTGAGATACTGGCTACAGACTTCAACTTCAGAGTGTCAGGGGGGCTTTCAAAGAATCAACTTTTCTCAAGGTGAAACTTACCACATTCAAAGAAGTTGTAAACAGGCCGAACCTTAAGGACACGCTGCATGTATTCATGTAAGATGCAAACTTCAGACTTCCCATTGGGATTGATGACAAATTCTGATGAATATAAAGTAAGTCAACATAGAAAGAACATGATTACCTTCATTGCTGAGTCAAAAACAAAATTGAGACAGTTTTCATTTTTTTTCTATTCTTTCTATTGACTGTTGTACACACGTACATTTTTTGAAACACCATCTATGTCAAAAGTATCATTCGACTATTCGACATTTGATATATATAACGTATTGTACCTTTCTTAGTAGGTGCATCTTGGACTGACAGTGTAATGAGTTTCTGGTTTGCAGGCAGGATTGGCCTCTCGGATTCAGCCTGTTTCCTCTTCATGTCCCTGTTAAACTGCCTTCGCTCAGCCCATGTGCGGAACTTCTTCACTGTCACTTGTTCAAAGTCAAAGCACTTTTCCAGGTATAGGCGAAAGTCTTCAAGTTCTGCAAAGGATTTATAGCAATAATGCTGTGGTTTATTTAATGCTATCTTGGGAAAACAAAGCTTTCAAACACCTTGGAAACGTGGACCACATTCCCACCTTATTAATTCAGTACTTATTAAACAGTGGGTACGGGTATGATGCTAAGGGGCGCGCTTGAACCTCATGGAACATGCTTTTTTTTTTTTTGTCGCATCAGCAATAAGGTGTAATTGCATATCCATTACAGTAGGTGGCAGTGGTGCTCTCACTGTCAGAGTGTCTGCAGGGTGGATAAGTGTGGATAGATAAATATGTGGATAAATATGCTCACAAAGCAGGACCTGAAGCCCAGTTCTGATTTTTTTTTTGTTCAATCTATTTCAATAGTTTACAAAAACAAATTTAAATGATACTATTCACACTGTATGAAAAAAATGCAGATGCATGTCGTACATCGGTCAAGAAATAAATAAGCTGCAGTGTGTACGTTCTGAAGAGCATTTTCTTTTCTTTTTGCACAAAGCATGCATACACACAGCACAGAGCGGGAGAAATGAAGTGCAGTGAACAAACACGGATAAAACATTGCCAATAAAAATCATTTTGGTTGATCGCTATTTCTTTTGTTTTCATTAATGTTAAGGATACAATGACATGCAGAATTGTAACAATTTAATAGACGAATTATTCTATTTGAAGTTGCGGCAGAGCGTTGTCTTGTTCCTAGCAGGGCGCCGTAACAGAAAATAACTGGAAAGCATTGCTTTCAGTTAGAAGCTCCGGTACCTTGAAATGAACAAACATCATGCACAAACATTAATTAGTCTTGCAGTGAAAAGATCTTACCAATGGACTCATCTTTGCATACTTCCACTTTGGCCCTGACTTGTCCAAGGGCTCCTTGAGCAATGTCGCAGGTTGGGGCCTCTTTACCAGGCTGACTCTCATTGGTGATGCCCTCAGGCTCTGGGCCACAGTCAGCAGGAGTGGAAGCGGGCATGCCATCGTGCACCTCAGCTGTGTTTTCTGAGTTCTCTACATGGTCGTCACCATTTGCCTCCTCGCTGGGCTTAACAGGAAACACTTCTGCTTGTGGATTCACAACGCCGTTCAGTTCCTTCTCTTCATGTTCCTTCATCTTCTTATAGTGTAAGCAGGGGATGCTGCTGGTTGGAGGATCATGTTTCTAGATCACAGTGGCAGACCAAGTGTTGTGAAAAACAGGGGAAAGAGCACTTTAAATACTTAGGGTCAGGTCCCTAAATATTTGGACACTGACGCAATTTGCAGCATTTCAGCTCTGTACAACAAATGAAACAATCAAGATGTGCTTGAAGTGCAGACTGAGCTTAAATTTTGGGTTATTTACACCATGATCAGGTGAGAGGTGTCGGAATTATAACACATTTATGTGTGCCTTTCACTTTTTAAGGGATCAAAAATATTTGGACAAACTAACAATCAAGAACCAAACTGTCACTTTTCAATACAATGTTGGTTTTTTTCCCCCCAAATCAATGACAGCCTGAGGCCTCGAACGCATGGGCATCAACAGACACTGTGTTTTGTCTCTTGTGAAGGGCTCTGCAACAGCTGTCTTCATATCCTGTTTCTTCATCATTATCATTCATCCCCAAAAGAATCGTTCAAAAGAATGTCACTAACCTAAGGTCTCACTTGAAGGCTGACATTTAAATTATTTTCACCGGTAAGTCAAGACGATGGAATACAGCTTGCAAGATTGCAAGTGTGTGTGCATGTAGCTTTTTTTTTTTTTTGGTCAGGGTTTGATCAAATTTGCAAACAGCTGCAAGATGTTTTTCAACCATTATAATTGTGGTCTTTGCAACTGTTTTCATTATTTTAGCACACTGGTCAGTTCAAGCATAAATGATTCAATGACAACACAATCTGCATCAATATTAATATTTTTTCATCAGGGTTCATTCTTTTCCATGTGTTTACCTTGACTGGAAAATCGGTAAACCATTTTTCAGGTTTTCCAGGATGCATGAGGGAACCCTGTTCAGTTTCAGCAAGTGAAATGCATGTTCGATCGGATTCACGTCAGGTGACTGACTTGACCATTCGACTTCTCTCATTCAACTCTTCAGTTGCTTTGACAGTCTGCTTCTGTTCATTGTCCATCCGTATTGTGACGTGCCATTCAATGAGTTTTGAAACATTTGGCTGAATATGAGCAGCCAATATTGCTAATATCTGCTCCTTGTAAGTGAAATAAAGAAGGAATGACACACTTGTCCATTGAACGCTGAGCAGCCAACTGTCCACATAATCTCGGTCCCTTAAAAAGTGGTAGGAAGCATGTATAAGATGTGTTACAATTCCGACACCGTTCACATTATGTGGGTGTAAATACAGGTGCTCCCAAATTAAAGCTCAGAGTGTGCACTTCAGGCACACCTAGTTTAATTTCAAATTCATTGTGGTATTGTATAGAGCTGGAATTATGAAAATTGTGTCAATGTCAATATTTAGCAACCTGGCTGTAAATTGATAGGTTGTTGGACATCGCCATTGTTCTTATAGATCAGGGGTGTCAAACTCATTTCACATGGTGGGCCACATACGGCCTGGGTAGATGTCAAGTGGGCCGGACCATTAAAATGATACCATACTTTGCTATAAATAACCAAAACAATATGTCTTTCCTTTGTTTTGGTATAAAGAAGCACAAGAACATTAGGAAAATGTTGAAATTAAATGAACATATCTTTTACAAAACATTTCATGAAGCACCTTACATTTCCTTCGACAAATGTGCAATTTACTTTTATCATTCACATATACGCATTGCAACTGATCCCACTGATTGTACAAACTTTAACAAGTAATTGGTTTTGAAAAATAGAGTAATGCACTTTAAGATTAAACGAGATTTATAAAGAAAGGAAGTTTTAAACCATTTACACGTGCATATAAAATCTAAATGTAATCCCTGCCTACACCTTACAAACTAAGGAGCGTGCTATTAAATGTGTAAATGTGAGAGTGCTATTGATAGCGTCTGCTGTCATGGGTCTGTCTCAGTGATGGACTGAGGCTGCTGTTGTCTTCTTCTCTGATCAAAACAGTGTCCCCTAGCGGATACTCAATGAATTGCACCTTATTAAAAATATTTATTCTGTGTCTTTTATGCATTTTCTTCACTTTTAAATTATCCTGTGGGCCTGATGGAACGGCCCGCGGACCGTATGTTTGACACCACTGCTTTACATAATCATCTCGCGGGCCGGATTAAAGTCCTTTGGGGGCCGGATCCGGCCCGCGGGCCGTACGTTTGACACCCCTGTTATAGATGGTCACGACTAAGGTTCAAAGACCTCTCTCTACCATATATCTACAATAGGAAGTTACCAGGGGTGTCCCGATACAACATTATCATTCCCGATACGATACCAAGATTGCAGCCTGGGGTAGTGTAAGATATCAGCAGGAACGATACATGCTTTTATTTTATTTTAATTTTTTTTAGTACGAAATGTTAGAAGAGACTTGTTCAAGTGATACTATTCAAAGAACAATAGTCAGCAACAGGAGGTATGAGAAAATACGACCCATTTATTCCAAACATTTGGGTCACTGGTATATAAATTCAACCTCAAACATGAGAATGTACTGCACTGGAAAAAAGCAAATACAAAAGAGAAATAACCCTAACAAAGTAAATGAAACAACATTATACTACTCTTTGAAGTCCAAAATAAAGTTTACTTCAGTACATTCAGAAGCATTTTTTTTCACATTCAAACTTCTCGATAGAAGAGCAGGAGCGGAATCTGGAATGGGCTGCTTGTGTGCAAGTGTTAATTCAGTAGATTTCGAATGTAGACCGATATGATCGGATACCGTTTCAATATCAATCCAATCCGATACAATATAAATAGTGGACCAACATCTGAAATCTACATCAGATCAGGACACCCCAAGAAGTTTCTACTGTTATGATGAGGCAGAATCAAAATATGTAAGTTACCCTTATGCTGCCGGATCCAAGGAAGTAGGGCCTGGACCAAGTTACTACTCTGGTCTCTCTGTGCAGGTAGACTGGAATGCCTGAGTTGTGGAATGTCATGATCCATCCGTCAGGAAGTGGCTCAGTGGGTGGACGTCCCCGACCTAGTATGTACATGCACCCATTGTAAAGACAGTTAGTAGTGATTCTGGACTACTCAGTGGTGCAGACTTCAGAGCCTATGGGCATATCACCCTCTACGTCAAAACATGTAGTCAATACAATTTAAGGGCTGACCAATATATCGGCTGATTCTAGCCCTTCAACTTTTCTACTTAAATAATCGGCCAATTATGTTTTTCGATTTTTTTTTACCTATGTATTCCAACCATTTACAGCAGTTGTACACAAATTTAAGGCTTCGTATGATAATTAAACATATTTAACAGTGCATAATAAAAGCAAATATTTGCCACTTACTTTTCAAGACAGTTTTAATTTTGGTCATCATGGGTTGAACACTTCCTTCGCCGTCTGACTGGTGATCACTATCGCCACTATATTTGTCCTCTGCTGGACGCATCTTTTTCGGGACTGGCATGCCCTCCTCGAGCAGAGCGTCAACGTCATTGTCAAATTCCCCCTTGAAGAGTAAGAATTTCAGGAAAGAAACGTTACAACACATGGTACTTAGGGGGCATCTGTTCAAAATTCCACAGGTAAACCTTGATTTCAAGGAGATCTTAATTGATGATGATGAATGACTTAAAGATTAACATTTAACTCCTTAATTTGAGTCTAAAATCTAAAATGGCGATCAAATTAAGAATAGTTCTGTCCAAATATCAATCAACATTTAATGAATTAATCTTCTCGCTGGATATTTGTCAGGCTCCTACAGAGCTTGCTGATGAGCTGATCATTTTGGATCAGGTGTGTTGCAGCAGGGAGAGATGGAAAAAATGCCCGCGAGGACTGGACTTTGACACCTATGATCTAGGGCAGGGGTGCCCATTACGTCGATCGCGATTGACCGGTAGATCGCGGATTGGTCCCAAGTCAATCGCGAGGGGTGGAGAGGAGAAACAAAACAAAAAACAAAAAAAAAAAAAAACAATCATTTGTGTGTCTTTGTGCATGTTAGTAATATATTTTTTGGTGTTAATGTACACTGCACCCTAATCATCCTATCAGTCTCATCTTCACAAAAGTATGAAAAAAATAAAATAAAGCAGGTAAATCTTTAACCTACCTCGCTGGATATTTGTCAGGCTCCTACAGAGCTTGCTGATGAGCTGATCATTTTGGATCAGGTGTGTTGCAGCAGGGAGAGATGGAAAAAATGCCCGCGAGGACTGGACTTTGACACCTATGATCTAGGGCAGGGGTGCCCATTACGTCGATCGCGATTGACCGGTAGATCGCGGATTGGTCCCAAGTCAATCGCGAGGGGTGGAGAGGAGAAACAAAACAAAAAACAAAAAAAAAAAAAAACAATCATTTGTGTGTCTTTGTGCATGTTAGTAATATATTTTTTGGTGTTAATGTACACTGCACCCTAATCATCCTATCAGTCTCATCTTCACAAAAGTATGAAAAAAATAAAATAAAGCAGGTAAATCTTTAACCTACTGTGCCGATCGCGGGAGGTTGGTTGATCAAAAAGTCAATCTTCGGTTCAAAAAGTTTGGGCACCCCTGATCCAAGGGAATCTTGCGGAATAGTTTAGATTTAAGGGGTCTCACCTGCAAGTCCGATCTCTATCCTTGAGGTTTATGTTAAACTGCTACCGATGAAGGGTTGCCATAATTTAAAAAATATGCAAGTGTCAGTAGGAACACATACCTTCAAATGACAGTGTTAAGACATTCTTTTTATGGAATGTTTGAAGAAAGACAAGACATGGTGACAGTGGTAGGAAGACAGACCTACCTCATACGTGTAAGCCATGGTCTCGTCATCTGCTGGCTCCTGCTGAATTCTGACCTTGGACTTAAAGCCGCCATTGGCTTCATCTTCATTATCCATGAAATTCTCATAGACGTCATCCAACTCATCCAGGACGGCATACTCCACTTTGTTCTCAAGGTCGGTGTCCACCTCCAAAACCCTACCTGATCCATGTGCTGTTGTTGAGCTACCTTCAGCTAGTCTCTGATCACTGGAGAACTCAAACTCACCATTCATGTGGTCCAAACCATCATCACTAACTCTCTCTTGCTCTTCACCTGTATACAAAACCTTCCTGTCTTTGCCACAACTGCTTTCAGTGAAGCTAACTCGAACCTTAACATCCCTAAGCAGCTTGCTATCAGGTAGGAAATTGATTACAGGGGGAGCGTGACGAGCTGTTCTGGGGCACAGTGGGTTGGAGTAACTGGCATCATTTGAGGGCTGGCTACAGAAGGTAATTGTGCCAGTGCTGAGGGGCTGTTGTGGATTTGCTTCGACATCCCCTTGGGTGCATATGTATCCATCACCACCAGAGCTAACGTCCATTACCTCTGCGTCACTGGACGTTTGCAGGGGAGGTGGTGGAGGTGCTCTGCCCTCATCTTGGCCAAAATCATTAGGTGGCTCCGAAGGGAGAGGTGGGAGAACATCATCTATTTCCATAGTTTTTATTTAGAATCTAAACTGCCGTAATATTTGGAATTATCTTATAAACTAATTAGATTATTTGTTCTTGTCCAAAAGTAGAATGCATGCAGAAGCACATTCCAGGATAGAACACGTATCAGAGATGGATAGGCTAAGCTGACTACATTGTTCTTTTCATTAATGTAGACAGCTTTCAGAATCACTGTCTCAATTATTGGAAATCACAATGCATTCAGCCTAATGGGGGATCAAGACTGCGATCAACATCCTCCTGCGGTTCCACTGGCAGCTAGGAAAAAATTGACAGTGAGAGCATAATCAGCAAACACATGGTCACGAGCACCGTCTATGTCGTACTACCTATCTACGAAGAGTAATCGTGAGTAATTGAATTACTAATTCACTATAAAGCGTTTCCAAGCCATATACTATTTATAAAAATGTGCACGTTGCCCAGATCATCTACAGAGGAGCAGCAGGGCCCTACTAGCATTAGCATTACTGCTAGGTGTTCGAACAAGCGACCATCGAGCTACACTGTCGTCCATATACAATAACCATCTTAATACCTAAGCCTTTCAAGTTTACGTGGGCTTGCGCAAATACTCACCAGTACATATACCTTAAGTATCTCGTCAGAACCCAACTACCTACGTAACGTGTCTTATTTACCCAGACTCATTTGTAGTCCCGCCATCTTGAAGAGGTGCACAACTCCACTTCAAAATCAGGCTCCGCCTTGCATGTGCCGGCGTGTTGATCATTGGTTACAGACGCTGTCAATCAAAGGCACCCACTCGTCACTGTGAATGCTGTGCTGACTGCTGGAGTCTACCAGTAGTGGCGCCACACTATCTTCGCAACATGTTTGTTAGGAAAACAAAGACGAAAAAAAAATCCTCTTCTGTGTGTGTGTGTGTGTGTGTGTGTGTGTGTGTGTGTGTGTGTGTGTGTGTGTGTGTGTGTACACGATAGTATACGATTACTAGCTGATGTGAAGGGTATGTATCTTTGTATGTGTGAATGTGTGTGCGCGCGCGCCCGTGCGTACACAGACACATACCCTTCATATCAACAAGTAATCGTATACATTACTATCGTAAAGTAAGAATGGCACACATTTTCCATTATTCAAACGAAATGCTAAAAATGTTTTTGGTCAGCGCGGGGGCCATACAAAAGCTTGGCAGGTGAGGCATCAAGATTCAGATTGAAGACCGTCATTATTGTATAAATGTGTCTTGGACTCACGCTCACAATATAAAGTCCACTCTAAATAAATAGGCAGGGTATCCCAGAACGTTTATTTGAGACCAACTTTGAACTGAACGTTTTGAATAAGTGCAAATAACACGAGTCGGCTCCTGGCTTGACCATTACAGACCAAATTCAATGTAAATGTGTTGTGATGGAAATGATAATTTCATTACTGAAGTTATACCATTATTAATGCTTTGGGCACTTCCTTGGAAGGACAGTTTTTTTTTTAGATCCTTGACTGGATTCATTAAACGTATTGAAGTAATGTACAGGATTCGTATTTATTGGGTACTCATAAAAATGTACACTAGATGGTAGTACACAATAACGGAAAGGCTACATATCATAATCGTGTGGTCGTGCACTGCAGATCAGAAGTTAAAGATATTTGACTTTGCATTTTCTTAATTTGACGGAAAATTGCCCCTCTCTCCCCCCACCCACATTTCTGTCCCATCACATTTTCAAAAACGTTGTAGAAATTGATGCAGAATATTAAACTCACAACAAAGTGTGAGCTCTATCTGCAATAAAGCTATCCAGAGTATTCTAAATAAAAAAAAAAATATATATATATATAGTACACACACACAGGTAAGTATTCTCGAGTAGGAATCATATTTGCGTTGTCCTCTCTCTCTATCTCTCTCTCTCTTTCTCTCTCTCTATATATATATACCCCCCCTCTCCAAAGCAGACCTGTGACTGAATTTGAAGTAAGGGGATCAATAGCTTATAAGAGTTGCAAAGAAAACACAAACAGGATAAACTGCTTTCCTTTATCTCTCAACAGATGTATAAATCGCAGATAACTCAAAGGACAATGAAATTGGATTTACCGGTAAAAGAAAAATGGAGTTACGTCTTTGAAATGTTACATGACTGATTAACTGATTGCTGCTGGCAGCAGTTGACACTGCAACACATTTCCAATGTTTAAAATCATTTTAATCAAAAAAAAAAACATTAAATAATCTTCAGATATAATTTACACCTTAGTCAAAAATAAAAACGGAATAATTGTGGTAGTAGCTGCTGCTGGGTTGAGTCCAAAACGCTACAATTAGTTGCTATGGTGACAGGAAGCTTTAATACAAAATGATGATTTGGTGATGATAATGCAAGAAGTAGAATCTATTAGGCACAAAGTGAGTTTCTTTCATTACATCTTCATGTCTGCAGCTTGAATTGGAAAGAATTTGTGCACCAGTTTTTTGTATCACAATTGAGCATGGTGCGCTCTGTGAAGGTCACGTTCCCCTCTGCATCGATCAGGATAATTGTATTGGTCCTGAAAGAACAAACAATATGACAATACATACACAAAAACGGAACAGGGCAGAGACTTCGTTTGCACCTGAGCCTTAGCAAGGGGGATGCTTGATATTTGGGGTTAGTAACCAACCTGGTGCCATAATGAGGAGTGCGAACACACACGGCTGACAGGGCCTGGATCATGGACTTGCTGTAACCCTCACCTTGGCTCTCCTGAGCAGGATCGGGCGAATTTCTGTTCAACAGACACACAATGCAGATATAGTTCCTTAGGTGTGACTCACATATTTCTTCGGAATAGAGTCCCAACCGGTGGATGATATCCTCCTCAAAATCCACAAGAATGACTAAATACTCCTCAACGCGGGGATTTCAACGCTTGAGTTGGGAACAACCATGATGTTTGGGAGGGAAGTAGTTGGGTGTCTAAATGCTAAAGGCTTAGGGCTACTGGATTTTTGTGCTCAACAACAACTCTGCATAACTAATATCATTTTACAATTAAAAAAACAAGTACAAGACAACCTGGATGCACCCACGGTCAAAGCATTGGCTCTTTATTGACTACATTATTGTGAAAAGACCTGACATGAGGGACGTACATGTCACTCGGGCCATGAGATGAGCTGAGTGTGATACATGCCACAGAATGATTATAGTCAAACTCCATTGTCTTGTCCAGGGAAACCAAGACAACGAAAGTATTTTTAAAAAATTAGATTTATTTCAGCTTCACATGGAAATGTTTGTATTATGTTGTATAACTACCGTATTTAAGATGCACAAATTATCTGGAAGTGGACACAATGGAAAAAGTTGCATGTGTGTTTGGTGGGGAAAAAAATAGTGCAAAAGCTTTCAAGATGCAACCTATGTCCTCACATTAATGACTCTTGTAAATGAGCCTTGAAGATTTATTGCTAATCTGTGTTTAGTACAGTTTATCACAAAGTGATCCAAGGCTTCAGATTGAAGACCGTCATTATTGTATAAATCTGCCTTGGACTCACGCTCACAATATAAAGTCCACTCTAAATAAATATGCAGGGTATCTCAGAACGACATTTATTTGAGACCAACTTTGAACTGAACGTTTTGAATAAGTGCAAATAACACGAGTCGGCTCCTGGCTTGACCACTACAGACCAAATTCAATGTAAATGTGTTGTGAGGGAAATGTTTATGATCCCAGTGCTATAATGTTCATCTTGTCTACTTATTGGTTAAATTACGTTTAAGGCTTCTTTTTTTCCCAGACAATGGTCCTTTTTTGGTGAAGAGAAAAACTCTCACCTAGCTGACAGTTTTGACTGTCACTTCAGCCTTCGTCTGAGTTGTAAATGATCCCATATGCACATACATTTAGATACAACTACTTTAAAGCACTACATTTAAATACGGTTTGAACAATTGTTAAAATGTTCAGATGCAGTGTGTTGGGATTTGTGAATGTCTGGTTTACACGTACAGATCTTCATTATTAAGTACACCCAGCAGCTCTTGCACAAGTCCATCGCAGGACAGTGACTGGTTGTTGACAATGCTGGTGAAGTGCCGCTTGCCTTGCAGCAGTTTTTTCCATGGAGTGTCCAGAAGTGAATTACTCAAGCTGTAGATTCCTGTGTAAAGTATGCAAAATAGGTAGAGGAGGGAGGTGGGGTGCACTAATTACATTACAATACTGTGCAGGCAAAGAGGAAGGTAAAAGTCAAAACACAATCTGCAGCAGCAGACACAAAACAGACCTGGTTTTAGACGGATGGGCTCAGTACTTCCTCTGTTTCCATAGTAACAGACATGATCTTGTTTGGTTCTACATCGGAGAACATAAAATGAAAAATTAGAAATCATATCTCTTAATGATAGCATTGCTAATATACACCTGTGTGCTGTGACAAACAGAGTAAGGTTTCTATATTTTCCCACGACAATAAATATGGAAAGATTATGTTAAAGGAGTTGTCTAATCGGAGAATGATGTATTTTCTTGAATGGCAGGATCAGTAGGGTGCTTTATATCGGTAAATGTATTAATGACTGAAATTCAGGTGAAATTAAAACGTGAAGATGTTAAGAGTTAAGGTCACGGCCCAGTATAAATGTTAGTCTAACTCAAGATGCAAATTACGGCTGCAGACATAGTTAGGTTCCCTAAAACATTTATTTAGTACACTGAACCATCGCTTTCTGCGAGAGATCGGGACCAGACACAGCGAATCGTGAAAATCTGCATATAATTGAAGCATACTGAAATGTAGTGCAGGAAAAAAAATTGCAAAAAATATTCGAAAAATGATGACAAACCAAGTTCTATGTATTTACAATTTACACCCAAAAATAAATTGAGGGAATAAAATCATTAAAAAATATATAGAGAAAAAATACATTCGGTTAATGTGCGGGTGTAGAACCACAAGCATGGGGGAGCCCACTGTCTTGGTATACAAACGTGTCAGAGTAGTGATAGAGAAAACATTTATTCTTGATGAATGGGAGCAACTGTGACAGCAGAAGAGAAGGAATAACAGACGTCCAAATCATTTGATCAAAAAGAAAAGGTTTATTTATTTTTTATGTCAATATAGTGACAGATCAACTGTTGGTATCAGTCATTGTGAAATGTGGCGCAGCACTACCTCAAAATTAAACTAGGAAGACAAAAATCTGAATATGTGCCCCATGTCTAGGTGAAAATATGAAAATATAGGTAACATGAATTTTAAAGCCCAAGTTAAAAGACAAAAAGAACCACAGGGCATAATATATGGCACCATTTACATCTGTGTCTACAATTCCATCATGCTGAAGTAAAACAATCAAGAAACAAGCGACCATGATAATGTGAAATTATTGAAATGTATAACATTTTAGAAAATGTAATTGCTGAAGTAAAAAAAAAAAACAAAACAAAAAACCTCCAACCGGGATAGTTGTTGTCTTCTGCATCTCCTTTTATCTCATTGAAAAAGATAACCAATAACTTTCATTTGCCACAAATGGTTAGGTTGAATCAGGGCACTTTGAAATCTCTGTCTGTCTTAACAAGAGCTGCTACCTCCTGTGCAAATTGGATATGCAGCAACAGCTGAGAATTTACATGTTGGAACACATCACCCACATTGCTAGTGTGGTCAGACAATTCAAACGCATTTATCATAGCTGGCCGTTGAAGGAAAACATAATCCATTTCTGCTGATGAAACTAGTAAGAAGAAGCAGAGGGCCATTTCTACATTTTGACGAGTGAACAGCAGAACGTCAAAGCCACAGAGGAGAGGCACAGGGAATGAGGAGGGAAGGGCAGAAAACAGGCTTTCACTGATCTCTTTGAGCGAAGTAATCGGCATGCTGGCCGGGAGACCTCTAATGAAGAGTCCTCAAGATCGAAGCGGCAAAGCAGTTTCTAAATCGCTATGTGCAGTGTACTTTCCTCGGCTCCAGATAGAATTTTTACCAGACCAATAGTGCAGGTCCGCGAGCATGTATCGATAATGCAAAGACTTTTTTTTTGTTTTTTCCAACAGGGTTAATGCATTTGTTTGAAGATTATTTGATTCTGTGAGCACTCTAATTTTGTCTTTGGTCCATGTTGAATTCACATTTTATTTGAAATGACTTGAATCACACCAGATATCATTTGCGGCCGTGGTCAGCTTGTTTGGTTTAGATGGACTTCACACTTGTTGCACACTGGTGTGTTTCTTTTGTTGTCTAAGTGCAAGTAAGTGCAATTTGTAATTTCAAAGTGCTGTAATTTCTAATACAGTACGTATTTAATTGAGGATTCAAATTAGCAAGAAAGTTGAGATCTGTTGGTCCTCTCCTGCTGCTTCGTACAACATTGATTAAAACCATCGTTTACCAATTATGTTTATATATATATATATATATATATATATACACACTGTTACAGATGTTTTTGCTGTTACCTTTTGCGTTTATGATATTCATGAAATAGTTTGCTTTTATCTCATGTATTGTTTGTGTAATGGGGATTTGACATTTAACAGTGCTAAAATGTATTTTAAAGCTAAATGTTTGTACCATTGTGAATGCTGACCAAGTTATTTGCAGATAGGCGAAGTTGCTTGCTCATGCATAAGACTTCATCCTGTCATCTGCAAGTGTAGCTGTCCAAAGTGCTGATAGTCATGCGTGCACTGACTTTAACAGCTCCCAAGAAGAGAAAAAATGTATAAAAAGGGAGCACCGCACTGCTCAGGAGAGGCTCCATCACAGATCTGTCAAAGGTGCTTCCTCATATTTTTTGTAGCTGCAATAAATCTCATCATTTTACAAAGACTTTCGTGGTCTTGGTTTCCCTGGACAAGACAATTCGGCACCACAGTTGGGACCTCAAGTGGTTGCTTGAGGAAGACGGACGAGAATTGGACTGTGCAACCTTCGACACAAAGACGAGTTTTTTTTTTTACTTGCTGGTGTAAATTTTCGTTTGTCTATACTCAGTCACAATTTCAGTGCCACACAACAATCACAGCAGTAGGTTAATTTAATGTGAAAACATACAAGTGTAAACTTGTGGTTATTGCTTGGTTCCACAAAGAGAGAATATTAAATATTGTTCATATATATGAAGCACTTTATCAAAAGGGTTTGTTTACATTGATGTTTTACTGCATAAAAAGAACCACCTCATTCTTAAGTTAATAAAAAGAGAACTAGCTTGTTATGTTTCACTTTGTTTATGCTAGAATATTAAGAGAACAAGCTTTTTCTGATGTGATTTCTTTAGTTTTTTTTATTTTTTATTCTGGACTCAGTAAAGCTGAGTTGGCTTTCAAATAAAATCCATTGAAACGGCATTCTATTGTGTTTATTTGGAGTTACCTTTAATTAGTGTTGGCTAATTTACAGAGAAGCCATTTTTACCATTATCGAAAATGCCTTTATCGTATTGAGTTGTATCAGTCGAAAAAAGTGATACAGTATATCGCTTTGTGATAAATTGTTAAGCCTCATTTTGATACTTATCATGTCGGTAAAGAACACCCCCAATTAAAGGTCTATCAAAATGTTCTGATTCAAAATTACTATTACTACTACAACTTATAATAACAATAAATTATTGTAGCACACCCTCCATTTCAGCAGGTGAAGGTAATGCACCAAATGTACTTGCCAACCACCCAAAGAAAACGGACAAAATGGAAGAAGAGGAAAAAGAAGACATAGAAGAACAAGTAACAATGGCAACTCGTGTGACGTATTGCATGCCGTTAGTTTGCTGCCGCTTCTCACAGCAATTAATAAAGTGACCTTCTCCTCCACAGGTAGCTCGCTATTTCAGCATGCAGCATCAAAGGATAGTATTTCAGGTAAGCCATTTTAAACTAAGAAAAAAAAAATTTCAGTCGTTATAAGTGGAAGTTTTGAAAGCAACCAGAACTTTCACTGCCATCAATACAATCAGGGAACGGGGATTTTGGGTCCAAGTCCAAGCTCTAATTTTAGTAAATACAGGTTGCACCTGAGTGTATTTTGCAGGACCAGACAAATTATGAAAAAAAAACAGGGTGTGGTACGTTATCCAAAAAATATGGTATGATTCTGATATTCAAAGTTCTAGTTCTACAAAAAACAGCCATATTGTGTCTACCCCTACATTTGTTGAACAAAATGTGTTTTCTATAGACACCATAAAGTGTAATTTTATATATATATATTCATTCATTCCAAATTAACCGTGCAATTGGTTTTCACTTAAAATCAGAGTGATGGTAATGGCGATCAGAATACACACTTATTGGAGAGCAAGATGAAATGTTGGTTTTCCACATCAAGTAGAGCACATCTCTGATGAGATGACGGAAATAAATATGCATGAAGTATATGCCATTAGCTCCACTGAGGCCAGCCTGAGCGTAACGTGCTTGGAAAGCAATCGGCTCTCAGTGACTAATTCACTTGTGTATAGCACATGGAACACAGATTATTAATCAAGGTTGTAATGGCCAGACTAAACAGCTTTTCTTTTTGGGTTGCAAAGTGAGCGTATACTGTATACAGTATGTACCTCAGTGAGGAGTGACGAAGCACATTTGAAGGTAAACTTCATTGTCATAGTTTCAAGCTGCTAGAATCTTATACCCCTTTCCCACTGCCGCAAAATCACGGCTAAACACACTTGTTTGAGCAGTGGGAAAGGCTCACTGGCCAGTGTCGATCCGTGTCCACCAGGACGCCATCGGAGGCAGGTTGTGATTGCCTCCGCTTCCATTTTGAAAGCCTAATACGGGACTTCCCGGTAATTACGTGATGACATAGGGCGGTACGTGATGAGTCATAACATTGCGCGCCATCGGCCTCGTATATAGCACGCCCCCACAACAAAGCTAGGAGATCGCCCCTTAAGCTGTTTATCACCAAGAAATTTGTCGCACTATCATCTACGCAATCACGGTGTGGTGACGTAACCAGACGCAAAGTGGTGGAAGGGCCGCAGAATCGCCTTCTGTTGGTCAATGGGAAAGGGACATATTGCCAATTGGTTGCGTGTCACCACGGATCACTACTACCCGCTAATTTCAGTGGGAAAGGGGTATTACATGAGATTTACCGATACTGCCCATCAGATCTGACCAATGAAATTACCGAACACATCACACTGGACCAATGAAACAGCCATTTACGGTTCGAGTGCGCACAGGCTGCCTGAAATATGGTAGTCTACGAGCATCATGGTACACAGCTGTGTAGGAGCAAATACTGAGGATATAGTACGTAGTAGAGCGACAATACGCATCTTGATTTGAGTTTAATGAATACAGGGAACAAGTGCCATAAATAAATCTCTGCAGTGTGACTCCTGTCTCTCTTGTTTCTTTGACTCCCAGCTCGAACCATTGCTGACACCGATGGTAACTTTGCCGTTGTTAGAAGCAAAGTTTTGGCCAACTGGAACTCATTCGTTGCAGTCAACACAGAGTGCATTCGGAAATTCACTCTGACGCCCTAACAGCACTCTGAGTGTATGTGTGTTTAATTTCCGAATGCAGCATCTGTTTAAAAGACATTTTAAAAAATGCACTTAAGGGTAATTTTCATCGGCCCAAAATTTCTGGTGACTTTAAATTTGTACTAGCCCAGTCGGGCCAGCATTTCTAATTAGGTGGTAGCCGGACACCAAGGTGTGGTGGCCCAGGGCCACTCTCAGTCCCTTTAGACCTTGTTTACCTTGAAGCAGACAAAAGGTACGACTGCTGACATCTGGGGCATTCAAGTGACTATGTGGACGACACCATAGCTTCATTCAGGATTTGCATGCGCGAGATAGTTTTGGACGTGCAAGTAAAAACGTATCCTTTTACCCTCTCTGGAAAAAGTAATACTTGTGTGAGTGCCCTAAGCACATCATTAAAAATATAGAATTAGCTTTCAAGAGCGGAAATCTATTTAAAACCTGCGGTTTAGCAAAAGTTCAACTAATCCAGCGCTCAAATATCAGCAGGTACTTACTTGAACTCTGCTGTGAGAAGATTGAAGCCATTATACAGATGACTTTCTGCTGAGACCTTCTTCAGGTAGGCATAGCTGTCCAAGTCCTTGTCGACAAGGTAGTTGGAAACAAGGAAACCTGTGGAATGGTAATGACAGACTTATTGCATTACAGTACTGTACTCTGAAAATTATACATATACACTGAACAAAAGGAGGAGCTAACGAATTTAAAAAAAGAAGAAAAAAAAAACCCAATCAAAATAACATCACCTCTTCCTTGCGCATCTGGGTTGAGCCGTCCTTCCAGATAGTTTGTGATGGCGGCCAGCTTCCCGTTCTTGGTGATCCCCAGCCATGATCCTCCTTCTTTACCAATTTCCAGGTCTAGACCTGATTTTCGGGATATTAATGCGAGAATCTTTATCTTAAAATGCAACATTTTTGTCATTAAAAATACCAAAGCTTTGCAGTGTCATCGTCAGATTACATTGTACGTGTTCATATATGTTCCACAAATATTTGATTTCGGTTCCAGCTATGAACACACAGCTGATTTGCTTTAAAATGCAAAATGAAACAGGAAAAAACACAATAATTAAGTCTGAGCTGAATGTAATTCCAAATGATTAAAAGAGAAAGTACACCGTAACATTAGACTATCGAGAGGGGTGCACATAATTTTAGCCCTCAAAGCAGCATCTGAAGTTGTTGATTGTTGCCCCCCCACCCCACCCATCGGTATAAGAGGAGCTTCCCTGAATTCCTCAGTCAGCTTTTCGTGAACAACTGTGTGAAAAAATAGTCAAAATGGTTTAACGACAATGTTCCTCAATGTACAATTGCAAGGAATTTCATCATCTACGGTCCATAATATCATCAACAGGCTCCGAGAACATGGAGAAATCACTGCTTGCAAGGCCAAAAACCCACATTGAATGCGCGTTATCTTGGATCCCTCAGGCATAAACCTTTTGTGCGTCCCTGAACATAGAAATGGACTATCCGCTTGACAAGTGACACACAATATTAATCTTTTTGCAATCATGAAAAATGTATTTCAATCAATAAATGTGCTTTTGCCATGGCACTTTGCCTGACTTCACATGTCAGGGCAAAGGAAAGGTCATTTAAGTCTCCTGCATTTGCTGGTGATCAATAAAGTCAGCCCACTTACACTGACAGTGACCAGTCGAGCCAAATGATTTTACTTCTCCCAAGGTGGACAGAAAGCTAGCCCAATCCCCCCTGGGAGCCGTAGCTTACTTCTGGTCTCGTCATGCTACAGTACATCTCCTTCAGGACCTCCCCCAAGTCCCACAGATAAGGCAGTGCCATTTATTGCTGTCACATTGCATTAAAGCAGACATCAATTAAGGGCCCACGGCTGAAGTCCTGACCCGTCTATTACAAAGGGGACAAGGATGCCATCTCTGAATTTCCTCTAGAAGAAAAGGATGATTGATTTCTCCCGCTATAGGCCATTATGTGTATTGAACATTAGTCAATTAAATATAGTTTACTGCAGAAGGGGACATCTAGTGCCAGAGAGGAGAATTCGATTCTGGGGTGCAAGAGAGACTATTCCTTCATGATTTAAAGCTACTTAGCTTTGAATAAAGTTGCAGTCAAGGACAGGTCAAAAAGCATATTTTTTGCAGAATTGCTAACATTCTTTGTGGCGACAGAGCCACAGGACTTACTTTGTATTTGGCATGCTGTTCATTGACTAAAAGCACAAACAGGCTGTCTATTTAACATTGTCAGCTGACCTTAGTAAAGACAATTACTCATCAGGGTATGCATACAAATTTGCGCATTTCTCTCTTCCAGCAGCCCGCTCTGCCTTCACGTATGTGCCCTCCGACTGCAAATGGCTGATGAATATTTAGGGGTGACTGGGACAGTTTCATTAGTCCACCGTGACATGTTGAGTAATTTCACTGGTCAGATGCGACAACACTGTTGGTAAATCTATTGAAGATTCATAAGGTGTGGCAATTAAAAGCCGCAGGGTTGAAACAGCGGGAAAAAAGTTGGGTATATGTGTTCAGTTTTGAGCCGTAATTGCAATACCGCAAGGCTGTGATATTTTTGCTCAAGGTTTGCATGCATCAACATCTCAAATATGGCAGCTAACACACACACAAAAAATATATATATTGTGACCTGCCCCTGTGGCTGCAGTGATTTTATAAATCCGTAGAATCCCTGCTGCCTCGTGCGTGTGGCCCAGTGGTATACAAGTGATTGGGCTACACATATGAGTTTGTTGACTCAAATTTAGTATGACTTACCGCTGAGAATGTCACTATTGGTCCCCCAAAAGTCTGCAGCCTTCGATGGTCTGTTGTAGAACTCATCTCGGTTTGCAGCCAAAATTAGCCTTGTGAAAGAGCAGTCATCTTGTTAGTGTCTTTACTGATTCACGAAGTTATTTGTACACATTTCTTGAGTAAACTTACAAGTGCATCATCACTGACCCCACAAGATATCCAATCAACTTTTAACGGTTTGGTATAGGAAGATCACCGTCCATTAAATGAGGTGTTTAACTTAGATAACTGACTGAAAACTAAAATTAAAAAGAACCTTCAATAAAAAGCTGCACAAACTAATAGTCTGCTTTTAATGATTCACACACACAATTATACAGTAGGGCCTAGATATCATAGTCCATCAGAACTGAATGGACCAAACACAAATCATTTCATTATTATTACTCATGTACGTAACACAATTATGTGTGAGTACAAACACAAAAAGAAGTTGATGGGTCAACAGCGTTGATTATGACAAACAGTGCACACATTTAATGACTCCCATCCATTTTCTGTTCCGCTTATCCTCACAAGGGTCACGAGGTGCGCTGGAGTCTATCTCAGCTGTCTTCAGGCAGTAGGCAGGGTACACCCTGAACTGGTTGCCAGCCAATCGCAGGGTACACATAGACGAACAACCACCCGTGCTCATACTCACACGTAGGGACAATTTAGAGAGTTCCATTAACTTGCCACACACGTTTTTGGAATGTGGGAGGAAACCCAGAGAAAACCCACACAGAACATGCAAACCCCACATAGGAAGGCCGGAGCCGGAATTGCACCCTGCACCGCTGCACTGCGAGGGCAACTCGCTAACCAGTCGACCACCAGGCCGCCTTTAATGATGTTCAATAACTGTAATATACTTTACATTGCCATTCTACAATAACATTCAATTTTGGGAGAGATAGCGAGAGACAGAGAAATAGATAGAGAGGTAGCATTGGAAGGCGCGAGCTAGCAAGCTAAAGAAAACTGTGTGTGCGATTTTGTGACTTGATATATACAAATATATTGTTTAATGTCTGTTATTCTCATGAAATTATGGCAGCTGCATGGGGGTGGGGTGTCGGGGTCATTAATCTTGGGTAATGAGAACATAGATCTTGCTAAGAAGACTGAGATCAGCCCCAACTGATCTAATAGATGTCAACCTCTGCGCAACAAAGGCTAATCATATAAACATTGACAATATTGACAATAAAGTTGTACTTGGCTTGACTTGATATAAGGTGGTGGCGCGGCACTATGTGAACCTCTATTTTAATGATGCCTCTGCTATTCTAATGATGCCACACAAAATATCAAATGTTATCAGACCCGTTGGGTAAAATCATGTTTGGTCAGAGATGAACACTGAGACTGCTAGTTGTATCAGGGGGAAAGTGAGGACTTTTTCGTCCTATTCGACAAACAAAGTAGAAATGAAACGTCATCACATGAGAGAATCAATTTCCTCAAATGCCCTGGCCATGTTTGTTGTGGACACCAATCATTGACCTCATTCAACTTATTTTCATCATCCTGTGTTGTGAGTATGAATTGCACCGTTTCTCATTTTGAATGACGTTATAGGTGAATGACCATTTAGTTTTGATTTGCTAAAATGTACATTTGCTTATTATTTATCACCGGTGTGAAAATCAGTCAGACTGACTGGTATTCCACCCAGTAATGATCAATATACAGTATATATTTTGTTCTTTGTGGAGTTCTGCAGGATAATCAGGGAAACTCTTAGTAAAGCTTTAATATTTATTTTTATCACATTTTACAATGCAGCCATGTTTAAGAATTGCACATCAATGCTGTTGTAAACTAGTACTCTCTATATAGCACTGTTGTAACTGAATGAGGACACACTATGTTTCACCTTTCCTCGGGTTGATGTCTGAGTCAGTGCACAAACACCTCTGATCTGATCTCCTTAGGCAGGGTCAGAATACCAGAGACAAGGACAGAGACGGACTTTTTCCAGGTAGGCTCTCAGCGTTTGGCGGATTTAAATAAAGCCCGGCTCCACATCACACCCTAACTCGTACAGATGGCTTATTGTGCACTAGTGCACACGTCTGCATTGCTCACTGAAAGGTCACACTTACTTTCTACTTACATCAGTACTAACAAAAGTGTCGGCAGTACATTAGGTGACAGATATGAAAGGTCGAACATTTTTTCACCTGATTACTTATCATGTCAGGATATTGGTCGTTAACGCACGCAGGCACACGCGCCCACACGCGCGCCCGCCCGCGCACGCACACACGCACACACACACACACACACACACACACACACACACACACACACAATTAATTTGACAGTAAACCAAGTGTCCTGTGGCAGAGAGACGCTCTCATATGACATCTTGTGATGTGGTCTCCTCCCCCCTCCATATTTGCAAGAACAATAAATGGAAACGAGGATGTCACATGTTCATATTGCGCATTTTCACTAGATTCTATTAAAAAAATTAAAAACATTTGGACGAAAACCCCATTATAGACAATGATGGCAGTAATGACTTTGCATCTCAAAAAGCAAGGACAATAAAATTCTTAAAAGCTAAACTCTTAATCTACTCACTACAGAAATGCCCACCACTTTAAGTATTGCTATTACTATTACATGCATTTTGTTTTAATTTTCAACTGTTTACTTAGTTTACTTTGATTTTTTGCACTTTATATTTGAAAGAAGCTTTAACCTGTTGTTTAGTCATGGTTTCTAGTTCTACAATACATTTGTTCCCGTCCCTATGCACCATAAACATGTAAAATTCTTAAACACTAAAGTTTTACTTTACAGTATATTTAGCTTATTTATTTATTTTTAGATTGTTGCAATATTTATTTAAATTATGTCACTTTATTCATCCTTTTGCACTGTTGTACTTGTGATTGCGACAATAAAGTACATTGGAAGATTGGTACATAAAATACTTTCTTGGCTGTCAGGCAATGATGAATTCACCCAGGGAGAATGAAAACTGTCTCAGAATCGCGCCAAGAAGCGTTCTGAAGTTGACATAGAAAATAAAGTCAATGGTAACTTGACATCACTGACTAAAATGTCACCTGATAGCTAAAAAAAAATCATGAAAATTCAATCTTTATTTTATACTCTTTACATTTTGAAATGAAACATCAGATCTGAATGACAGTAATGTGGTTGGATACCTGGGTGGCCTAGTGTCCCCTAGACCTGGTCTGGTTGAGGGATAACTAAAATTCATTTTTTAAGATGTTTTTCAAAATTGGGCGGAAAGGTCAACATGTCAGATTTCATAGGCTTTTTCATTTTGAAATGGAACATCAGATCTGAATGAGAGTAGTCTGGTTGGATACTTGGGATGTCCTAGTACACCGCAAACATGGTCTGGTTGAGGGATAACTAAGATTTTTTTTTTTCAATTAGCAGTGATGGCAATGGCAAGAGTGATGAAAAAAGCGAAAAGGGGCGTGGCCTCGACGGGGGCGTGGTTACTTACAAAAGCGGCACTAAACATGCTGAAGATGAAGTGTATTGAATTTACACACTATTTGAAACTTGAAGAGAAACAAATCCCAAGATTGCCACTATTCTTTCAAGTGAAAATTTGTGCAATTTTGCTTATGCATTCCTGGTGAGCACCAATATGTAACTTCAAATTTGCTGCTCAAAATCAAAACTAAAAAAGGAAACACATTCCCTGCCATATTTAAGATTTGTTCATTACTTGTATTCATAAAGTGTTGTGTAAATGTGATAAAAAGCCTAACGACCGATCCTTCGGAACGTATCTCGTTCGTAAGCTGGGGAGCGTCTGTAGTTACTTTTCAGTAGAAATGTCTGTTTTCGGTGTTTCACCGATGTTGCGTGACTCTGTAAAGCTTTCCATCCTCTCGATCCGTATAGAATGACATCGTCACACACTGTACACAGAGCTTTACCGGCGACATCGAGCTTTTTCACGAAATCCGACACAAGCACAATGTTTCCTCTTTACTGTTTCCTACTGGGGACATCGTCAGCTTTCTATCCAACCAGTCCCATCGAAACGTGTTTTTCAGATCCGCATCTATCTGACGCACTTTAACTTCGTCGCGAGTCTGGATAACATTCGGCATTCGCGAGAAAGGGGTTTAGGAAGGCGAACACGGATTGGTTGTGATTTGCATTTGCCGATATAGTGACCAATCACAACAAGTAAGACATCATACACGTCCAATCGCAGGGCTGTTTACAATCGGAAGATGGAAAGACTGATCGGGAGAGCTCGTGAAAACTCGACGATAAGGTACCTAACCCCCCCTAAAATTTTCTCAACGGATTTAGACGATTCACAAAAACTATCAATTTAAGAAATAAAACGGCGGATTTTCGCGTATCCGCGGAAAATCGCCATCCCTGCAAAGTGTGCAAATTGTGCTTGCGAAGTTCGGTTGCCTTCGTAAATGCCCGGTTGATGTTGCATGGAGTGAACTGAAATGCTGCTGAATATCTGAAGCCTTGAAATGGTCTAACATATAAGGTACAATGGCTTGCTATAATGTTCAACAAAAAAAAAAATCTTGTAACTATAAATATTTCACAATATTCTTTTGTATACAGCTGTTTTTTTTTTTTTTTTCCTGAAGGGGGCATGGGGGATGACAGGTTAGCATGTCGGATGACAGGTTAGCATGTCTGCCTCACAGTGAGGAGTTCATGGGTTCAATTCCAGGCCCTGGCCTTTCTGTGTAAAAATTGCATGTTCTCCCCGTGCTTGTGCGGGTTTTCTCTGGGTACTCCAGTTTCCTCCCACATTCCAAAAACTAATAATAATAATAATAATAATAATAATTGACCACTCCAAATTGTCCTTAAGTGTGATTGTTAATGTGAATGGTTGTTTGTCTCTGTGTGACCTGCGATTGGCTGGTAACCAGTTTGGGGTGTACCTCTCCTACTGCCCGAAGATGGTTGGGATAGGCTCCAGCATGCCCGCGACCATTGAGAAGATAAAGCGATTCAGATAATGATTGATGGATGTGTTCTCGCTCACTTCACAATTGGTATCAGCACAAGAAAGACGCTTAGTTCTTATATAATGGCGGACAACTCATGCTGCCACGCCCCCCAAAATTCATATCACATTGTATTTTAGATTTCACACTGACAGATGAAGTAGCTGTCATGATTGTTGTGTCTGTTATATTTCAGTTGCCATTTCAGTTTCCCCATCCTGATATGTGCCTGCTTCATGAGCCGGGTTAATAACTTTTCTTTCAAAAACAGAAGTCACACTCTCCTGAAAATTCTGGTTTTCAACTGTAAATAGAATGTCTTCACGAGTCAAAGTCAATTGGAGCCCCTCTCCCCAATCTCTGTTTCTTTGGTATTATCGTATGATCAATACCACTTTTATTAAGACCAATAGAAATACTCGCTTCTTGAGTAGTCACTGATACCAAGGACTGATACCACTAGTACTTTTGATAGAGTATTTTTTATTTTTATTAAAGCAATGACAGATAATTTTAAAGACTATAAAGTACATAAAGATACCCCCAAAATGTTTTCTTAACATTTCATGAAATTAATTGTACTTTATCTTTTTTCCTATGTGATCATTAAATAATACTTTCGATGGAACACACAACAAAATGATTGAACAACTTATTTTCAAGGAATAAAGTGAAGTGCAAAGAAATTAATTGAACGGTGTCTCAAGTAACATTTAGGAATACCTTTAACCACTACCATTTAACCGGGAACACAAGTTTGTTATGATGTTCTGTCGCAATCCAAATATGGTGTCTGTTTGAACATTGGTAGGCTCACACATAATGATCCAAATCTGAGGCCACACGATGTGTGCTCATCAAAAAATAAAGTAAATAAAGAGAAATACAAGACTGATCCTTGAGAATACAAGACACTAACCAAATTTGAATATCCGGAACAGTCCCAGATAGCGACCGCCGCCGTTTGTGAATCTCTTTCTGGGTATTGAAGCATTTCATCTGCACTGATCACTAGTGAAATGTAGCTACATACTAATGCTAATGTACATGCTAGTGACCCACGTTCTATCACTTCAGTGATCGGTAAGCTATTATTTTGTTCCAAAAGCACATGCGCTGAAACTGTCGCGATAAGTAGCAGCCCAGCTCAGCTCTGCGACAATGGTGGCGGTGACATTCCCATTGAAGGCAATGCATGTGCATTGAAATAAATCATAACTTGTTCATTTCTCAACCAGCTTTCATGAAACTTACTTTCTGGTCAAGGACAAAGTATGTGCT
>NW_017805783.1:2727430-2731247 GCF_001891065.2 Hippocampus comes | reverse complement strand
ATTTTAAAGACTATAAAGTACATAAAGATACCCCCAAAATGTTTTCTTAACATTTCATGAAATTAATTGTACTTTATCTTTTTTCCTATGTGATCATTAAATAATACTTTCGATGGAACACACAACAAAATGATTGAACAACTTATTTTCAAGGAATAAAGTGAAGTGCAAAGAAATTAATTGAACTGTGTCTCAAGTAACATTTAGGAATACCTTTAACCACTACCATTTAACCGGGAACACAAGTTTGTTATGATGTTCTGTCGCAATCCAAATATGGTGTCTGTTTGAACATTGGTAGGCTCACACATAATGATCCAAATCTGAGGCCACACGATGTGTGCTCATCAAAAAATAAAGTAAATAAAGAGAAATACAAGACTGATCCTTGAGAATACAAGACACTAACCAAATTTGAATATCCGGAACAGTCCCAGATAGCGACCGCCGCCGTTTGTGAATCTCTTTCTGGGTATTGAAGCATTTCATCTGCACTGATCACTAGTGAAATGTAGCTACATACTAATGCTAATGTACATGCTAGTGACCCACGTTCTATCACTTCAGTGATCGGTAAGCTATTATTTTGTTCCAAAAGCACATGCGCTGAAACTGTCGCGATAAGTAGCAGCCCAGCTCAGCTCTGCGACAATGGTGGCGGTGACATTCCCATTGAAGGCAATGCATGTGCATTGAAATAAATCATAACTTGTTCATTTCTCAACCAGCTTTCATGAAACTTACTTTCTGGTCAAGGACAAAGTATGTGCTATTAATAGGGAAAACGTTTTTGTTTGTTTAGTTTTTTTTTTTTTTTTTTACATTTTTTGGTGTTTGTGCCACCCATGAACATAAAAAGTGGCAATACTTTGCCCATACGAGTTTTAATGTCAGCGAATCCTCTGGCGTTATATTTATCGAGCGTCCATATCTACAATAATGAGACTAAACCCACTTGGTTCCCAGAATGATTTGCATGGCATGATGCATTTAATTAATGAAGTTATAAGGATATTAATCCTTGTCAGAGACGTCCATTTGTGTTATTAGTGGTTGAATGCGTGTATCATATTTAGCTCTCACATTTGTTTGATTATACGTTGCACTGTTTGTATGTAATCATTTATATATTTATTTGTTTGTAAGCAAACCATGACTTTAGGTTTTGTGTAAAATAATGTCATCAAGGTCAACTCCTACAAAGCATTAACATAAATCTTCCAAATGCACATATGCTTACATAAATTGCATCTTAATGGGAATCTGTCAGTCATGCATCCCTTTAGTTCCTGTTAATAAAACAGCCACAAGTATTGGCCGCCATCGCGAGTAACGATACCTTAAGGCTGGGTGTCGGCTCAACACAAATACCTGGTATCAGTACTCACCCATCACTAGTTTTAACATTTGTGTAGTATATTAATTAGGCATTGAGCTACACCCAAATCTATTTTAGCGCTTCCGTTTTAGGAGGTAATCGTAAAAACGAGTTTTAATATAATTACTGTGTTGGAGCTTTATTTCTCCTGATTTTGGGGCACCACCTGAAAGTTAGGGTTCCCTTAGCATTTCCCTCTTTTGCTGAATGGCATCTCTCCTTGCATGCCGGTGGTCTGGTTATCTGCGTAATGTGCCCAAAAATATGCAGCAGTTTAAATGGAATTTCCCTTGAGACTATAATACATACATAAAATAAAAAATGGAAAATTACCTGTAGGCATTTTTTGATGCAGGCCGGGGGTCAAATTTGATAAAAATGATACACATGGATGTGGTGGGAGCTTGGTGACAGGCTTTTACCCAGTCCACTTGCACCTTCAATGGCTGGTCATGTCTGCATGAAAGAAGACAATAACAGCAACAACTACAAGAACAAAAACCGAAACATTTGTTTAGGGTGTGGTTGGGCTGATAGTTTTGGTCTGTGCCGATATAGTAGGATGTTGAACTTGAAAATGCTCAAATGTAATTGCTCTCAAAGAATTAAGTACATGATGTGGACTTATTCAAGTGGAATTGCAGAGCCCAAGAATGAGAACGTTCATTTCAACAGATGAACTTCAGGTTTGAAGACAAACTACACATGCTGTGAAATTGGCAACAATATATTTACAATAGCCAACATTACACTCTAGCATCCAAAGGTGTTATTGTTTTAACGGTGTGGTTGGACAATTACAAAACCGATTGCAATGAAGTTGGGGCGTTGTGTTAAACATAACGTGGGTTTGTAGACAACAAATACAGAAAGAGTCAAGAATTTACAAAAACACTGAACTTGATGAACAACTTTTCCAACCTAGTTAACGGGCTGTCGATCTGGTTAAAACGTAATCACAATGAAGGTTTGCTTAAAATTTACTTTCGATATGAAGATAAGCCAGCATCCGTCTTACGTGCAGTGCTAAGACTAACAAGTTAACTTTTCGGCCTCAGAACCACACTGGCGAGTCGTGGCTGCGATTTTGTATGCGAGTGTGAGAGGTAAAAACGTTAAATAGTAGAAATATAATACCTGCTATGCAACACGTATATTTTACAGCTTTATTTTATTTTGAACGTACAACGGCACCAGCTAAAGTTAAAAATTCAAGGGTCAATTCCTACACATTTAGTCATCCAAGTGTGCAAAAGAAGTATCATAAGTTCGCGACTCACCTGTAAAATTCAGGTGACTATCTGTGGAAAGTTCATCTACTACTAATGCTGCTTCTCGATTGCCAATGGCAGGTTAAGGTAGCATTCCTAGTAGTGGCCTCGATTTACTCACTGCACCGTCCCTCTGAGGTCGAGTGTGGCGGTTCAGCCTGCGTTTAACTTCACAAATATCGACCACACTTCCCATTTAAGTCTGAAACGACCGCATCTTTTTTCCCCCCCAAGGTTCAGAAAACTGCGACCGTTATATCCTTTAAGACTAATAACTTTTCGATCTCATTACCAAGCATAACAAGATGATTAACTTACCAGTTGACTAATCTTTTTTTTCGCTGCCTCGTGCTATTTATTTACACAAAACGAGCGCATCCTTCATCTCATGCTCAGGTCCTCGGTGACGCTGATTGGCCAGTCCAGTCTCAGAAGTCATCCAAGTCAAAGTGAATTTCCGCTTCCCGTCATTACCAAAATAAAACATTTTTATTGCAGCATTCAAAATGTGTTTGGAATATGATGAGAAATAGTTTTTTTGAGAAATTATGACTGATTGAACGGTCGTATCACATTTAATATACTATCCAAACAAAGTCAGAAAACGTGTAAATTATCCTGAAGGTCTTGCATTCAGATGATATCACATTCCTTGGTTCTCAAATGGAGTACCGTACTTATATGCGCAGGGGTACTTGAGATTTTAAAATATATTTATGCATTAGCACCAGTGCAAAAAAAAAAAAAAAAAGAGCTTAATCACAGCAGTTGCCTCACCGCCACCAAGAATTTGGGTTTGGTCGCAGCTTCAGCCTTCCTGTGTGGGGTTTGCATGTTCTCCCCGTGCCTGCTTGGGTTTTCTCCGGGTACTCCGGTTTCCTCCCACATTCCAAAAACATGCATGGTAGGCTGATTGAACACTCAAAATTGTCCCTAGGTGTGCGTGTGAGCGGTTATGGTTGTTCGTCTCTGTGTGCCCTGCGATTGGCTGGCATCTGGTTCAGGGTGTCCCCCACCTACTGCTCGAAGACAGCTGGGATAGGCTCCAGCATGCCCCACTACCCTTGGGAGGATAAAGCGGATCAGAAAATGGATGGATGGATGATGGGAGAGCAGTTTTTTTCAGATCCCAGAAGGCAGATTGGGGGATACTTGGCTGAAAAAAGGT
>NW_017805783.1:2683612-2727401 GCF_001891065.2 Hippocampus comes | reverse complement strand
CGGAGCCCGGCCGGGCCCCATGGGTGTAGGCCCGGCCACCAGGCGGTCACCAACGAGCCCCACCTCCAGGCCTGGCTCCAAAGGGGGGCACCAGTGACCCGCGTCCGGGCAAGGGAAACTGAGTTTCATTTATTTTATTCATCATAAAGGGTTCTTGAGCCCTGCTTTGTCTGGTCCCTCACCTCGGACTTGTTTGCCATGCGTGACCCTGCCAGGGGCATCAAGTCCCAGACAACTTAGCTCCTGGGATCATATATATATATATATATATATATATATATATATCACAGCGGGTACGTCATTGAAAAAACGTTGAGAACAACTGCTTTAACACAATACTGTATTGAGGTTGCATGTGACACCTTGATCGGAGCTCTCCATAACATACATAGCTTTTTCTATCTCAAAACTGAGAAACAAACGGACAAATGAACAAAAAGCTGACAGCTATATTGTTTACCTTAAAGGTGTATAGAAAATATGCATTATCTGTAGAACCCATCTGGCTTTTACTTTTCGGCAAAATACTACAACTTTTTTATACACCAATTATTGTTCTTGGTTTCTTGCGACTCTCGACTTGTCCCATCAGGGGACGCCACAGCGTGTCACTCGCATGATTTGTTTGTCATACTTTTCATACTGGATGCCTTTCTGACTTTTTTGTATCCTGGCTTGACACCTGCACTGCACGGGCATTGGGTCACTGGCCAGGAATAAAAGACCGATCGATCACAAAAAAAAAATCTAAATTATAGAAGGGCTGCAAGCAGGGGGAAACTCCTAAAAATGTGTTGATTTTAGTTCCTTTTCCGACAATGGTACTGAATTCATTCTTACAATGGAGGGAAAAAAAACCAATTCTAATACTGAACAGTCAAAGGAATTATTTCTCCCTGAAAATATAGTATGTTTACGCTCCAACATTTTCTCCAATTCTGTGCGGGTGGCGATGGGCGGAGACACTGTGTCAGCATCCTCAGTTTTGGATGACAGAGGCTGCTTTGCGTTTAATACAACGCGACGCCACGGTCATTAGCAATTATTTACCAACGCAAACAAGGTGCAACTTGAAACTGCGAGAACATTTTCGTGTGTTTTTTTTTTTTTTTTTTGTGCAAGTAGTGCATTACACGGAAGGCAAGTGAACGCACCAATATTTGAGATTAGTCAGGTTGACAGAGAAGGTCCGCAGCAGCTATACTGCACACACAAATCTACTCATTCAAACTACCGGACTACTGCTCATCATCTCGCAGGCTCTCATCGCGTCCGTAAAGGAGGATGGACTGGATAAACTGAGGTAAAAGCAATCCACTACATTGAATTGCCGCGCAAATGCGTGTGCCTACTGACCTAAACAGAGCTTGCACCACCAAGTTGTAGTCTCTGCCTTCCAACTCACTATAACAAGGGGGCGTCGTGAATCCAATTGTGAACTAAAATATGTGAAGGAGATGATGCTGTAGTCGGCTTTTCATATATCCTCATTCATTAATATGAAACGGGGAAAAAAAATTGGGGCCAATTTCCCTAATTGATCTACATTTTTGGAAAGAGCTGCCAATCACCTCCCCCGTTATTATTACATAGTTTTTGATCTTAATGTTTTAATAAGTTGCAATGGAGAATCTGGTCGCATGTTATTATCGGCGAATGGGGCGTCTGTCCGTGGCAGGATGCGTTTGTCTGTGCTATCGTGTCATATTCAGACGAATGTGCGCAAACGACCGAAGACCAAGTCTTGGAAATGCTCTGAGTAACGTTGTCCGCATACTCTGGTCATTTTTGTTTAATACCCAGCATTCAAGTGGATGTTTGGCTGCATTCAATTAACCTGATTGTGCTTGAGCACTTAATTTCCAACAACTTCTTTTTTTTGGGCCTCACTCAAAACCCCCATGCTGTGACCAGCATTGAATTGTTGTATGTCAGAACAAATTCTGAGTTATCAGGCATTTCTGATGATTATAATAAGAATTAAAACAGCTCATTTACATACCCACATAAGGACACTCTCAGGTATGATATACAGTAGATGCCTGATGAATGTCTTTTAACATGCCAATGTTTGTCATTATTATGATAAGATCACATTTAAGGGGTTTCATAATTTCCCCCTTGCACATCTTTCATTAATTCAGAGATGTTTAGTGATGAGAGATGTGACTGAGCATTAGTGTAATGTATTTGCCTTGTTAAAAAATCCTGAACTGCATCAACTAGGGAAAGGAGGTGAATATCCATGGCAGAAATCCAACAGAATGTGTTGATTTTGTTAAAATTGCTTTTAACCCAGATGGCTCTATCTTCGGGCTTTCATCATCCTCAGCCCGTGTCACTATTGGCCCATCTTAAAGGTTAAAATGTCATTTTGTTGTGGCACTGATATGACTTAAGGCTAGGTTCACCCTGGAGTACTTTAATGTGTTAATTTATTGAGAAAGATAGTCCCCGAAGAAGATGTGGTATTTGAAATTGTCAGTTCTGTGGCATCATAACTCATTCAGATTTGAGTACGCAATAAAAGCCGGTTAATGTCAGCTGCATTGTGAGTATTATGTGAGCATGCCCTTACAAGTCATGGTGCCCCCAGGGTATGACTCCCTTATTTGAGCATCATTTGTACACCAAAAGCATCTTCATATGTTGCTAGTCTTTGGCTTTCATATTGAATTCAGAAGCATGCTTGTTTCAGATTCAAGATGCATTATTAGTAGTTGTCTTCACATGACATGACATAGTGTTTCTACCACTACTGTGAACTCAATTTCATATGTTCCCTTTTAGACTGGAATCATGATACGGTATTGGATATTTAACATCATGTTCCTTCATTAGATTATTAAAAATTACAGTCATGAATTCGTTTTTTTTTTAATTTATTTATATTTTTTCTCATGGAAGACAATTTCAGAGCTCTTGCATATCAAGGCATTTTTTTCCCCTTGGATACATCATATGCAAAAGAACATTTTCCAGTACATTTTCCATGTGGAAGGAAACACTTTTTTCCCGACAAATATTCAGTTTTGCCTTGCACCGTTAATCATTGACAATCAAATCAAATGATTAACAGCCACCAAAAACATGGTTTTATAATATTCAATTTTAAACATCTTTTTTTCTAGAATATCTATGAAATACTGTTTATAGGAGTCATATCTTCAATCAACCTGTGTTTCACATCCGTCCCCGCTGCACTGGAGTGTACTTGTCATGAATGACTCGAGAGGCAATATGGGTACTAAAACAAGCCCAGTGTTGGTGCTCCTGGACTTAAATGCATAGATAAGCAGAGATGGATTTCCCTAAAGCAGCAATGGAACGGTTCTTTTGAACTTTAATGTGCAATCCACTTGGGAATGTCATTGCGAGGCACACCATCCACAGTTTCTGTGATGCACAGCTTTAGGTTGCTACATGTCTCCTGATGACCCAGTAGAATCGGATGCCTTCATTCGATGTAGTTTCCCACAGGTTTTAATGATCAGTCCATCCATCCATGCATTTTGTGATCCGCTTCATCCTCACAAGGGTCATGCTGGAGCCTATCCCAGCTATCTTCGGGCAGTAGGCGGGGTTCACCCTGAACCGGTTGCCAGCCAATCGCAGAGGTTTTAATGATCAGTTCTGACACAAATTACTTACTCTCTCATAGTTGACTCAAATCAATGCATTAAGTCGCATGTAGAAAACATATTTAAAATACCAGGTTTTGTCTCAACGTTGCCAGAATTCGGTCATGTTTAGAATTCGGTCATGTTTATCTCATGGCTATCCACAGACCTTAATTTCACACGTTTACTGTATCACATTCAAGCTCGATGACTGTAATGCTCTGCTTTCTGAGCTCCGAAAAAATAATTTACCACACAATTACTTGAACATTCAGCAGCCCCTGTGCTGACTAAAACCAGAAAGAGGGATTCTCTGCAGGTTTCTGCATCAGCTGGCTGTTGGCTTCGGAATTGATTTTAGGATCCTTTTAATGCTTCTTATAGTTCCTAATGGTCCTGGCTGCCTTAATTACAGACCTCCTTTTACTGTATGATTCTGGCTTTTCGATAATTTCTCAAGTGAGAACCAAAGCTCATTTTTCAGATAATCGAGCCAACAACCAAGGAACAACGTTCGTAAGACATAAGTGCTGCCCAGAACATTAATACTGTATTTTCGTTTCGTTTCGTTTGTTTATTGAACATAAAAACATATACAGTAATAACTTGACAGAAAGTAAGGTAAGTAAAATAGTAAAAAGGAAAGAGAAATCAGTCATCATTCAACACAATTATTATGTTCAAGGGAGTAGGAAGAAGTAAAAAACGTATCTAGTCCTACCCCGTGTTATGTGTTTATATATCATTTTGAAATTTGAAAAGCAAAGCCAAAAACCCCACAACTGCCTCTTAAATCTGGCCTCTTCGTTCAAGTTTGCTTGATAGCTATCTATCTATCTATCTATCTATCTATCTATCTATCTATCTATCTATCTATCTATCTATCTATCTATCTATCTATCTGTCTATCTATCTATCTATCTATCTGCCTGCTTTTTTTTCTTCCTGTCTAATATTCGTTGTATTTCGACTCACTTTTTTCTGTTTTATTCTGTCCTTATCATATTTCGATCCTTCCTCTTTTATGTAGTTTTGTTTTTGTTTTTTAATGTGAAATATTCACATGTTAAATTCCTCTGGTGTATTTTAAAATGTGTTGATAGTTCTGTAATGTACAAAGTTGTTGTGTTAATAGAAAAAAAAACAGACTCTCATTTTTCTTTGTTCTTTAGCCATCTTTTATTCATGTGAGCTTTACTCTGCCTCTAGTGTTTCCTCATCAGTGGTGTTCCCTGACAATTGTATCATCATACTGTCAGTCATACAGTCATGCTGCTGTGTGTATGCGCAAGGGAGCAGCCAAGGAATAACGAATGGCTCTAGGCCCCACATCATCAGTGCCACAAATTTAAAATACTATTTTCCAAGGCCCCTGATAGTCTTCTTCTCTTTACAGTTGCCGATTTGCGCATGTGTGTGTTATGTGTGTGTCTTTTGACCCTGCTTCTTATTGTGGAAAAGCACATCATGATGCAATATTCTTATCAGAGGTGCTTTATGAATGAATGTATTTATTTGATTAGATGAAAGAGGCCGTTATTAGCCTTACAAATTCTTCTGTTAAGTTGGAGACGGACATGATGCAGCCTTTTTATTCGTTGACAGAGAGTTTATATTATCCCATTACAATGGGAATGGAATATTCTACTCTCTCATGTTGGTGCTTTCTCTTGTGTCAATTTAATTTTTGTTCCTATCTCATAATGTAAGGCAAGGGAAGTAATATTTTCCTAAGTGCTCCCTCACTGTCACTTATCATTGACATACCTGCCAGTTGAACCACAGTCTGATGGTCTTATGGCACGTTGTGTTAATGTTGTTGTTGTTGTTGTTTTTTTTTTTTAATTACATTACATTGCAATTTGGAAAGTTTCGCTTTTTTTTTGGCACAAGAACTGGCCTCACAACCAGTTTCTCTGACTTGGGAGCCTGGCTGTGCGAAGAGCCGCCATTTTCAATCCCCACGGCAAGAGTGCACTGTCTGAATCATTACCATGTCAAAGCCAAATGGTTGGCAGTTCTGCATTCACTTTTGCAGTTTGCGGCCTTATTTTGTTCCATTTCATTATGTAATTGCACTGCATTTGTTATTTCTTGTTTATACTTTCAGAAACATGTTTTTCAAAAAATATATAACTACTACAACGACAGAAATTACAATTAAAATATACAGTATATTTGTGAAACACACTGTGTATGTGTATCCGGTGATGACCGACTTCGTTGCGTTCAAGAATAGTGGCGATGCACAGCAGAATTTCTTGTATTGGTTGCATTTAATTGTCTCAATCACAAAACCTTAAGACAACAGCAAAAACAATGTCCCCCAACACAAATTATATGGCACAGCAATGTATTAAAATATACAAACGTGTAAATGAAATCAAAAGTTTGTCCAACTCTAAAGATGCTGACCTCCCCATGGACATCAAGAGAAAAAGGGAAGGGTCAAAGGCGTGAGAACAATTTAAAAGAGGCAGTGTCACATTCATTATTATTGAGTGGGGCAAGACGTAAATATGTTTGTTTCAACTTTTGATAATGGAAGATATAATAAAAGGACATGTCAGGCATTTATCATTTCACAGATGTTGTGTAATTATAACGCAGGACAAGTATTTCCAAGTTTTTTACCGGCCCTGTTACATTTTATATGTACGCTACACCAAAACAGATTTGGTCATCATTACTGATCAAAATGCGATCGGCAAGTAGCACAAACTAACCAAAACATCAAAATAAATGGGAAGGTCACAGTAAAGCACAACTAATTGTAGAGGATTTCCATCAAATATTGTGATCCATCGGAGAAGTTTTGACCATGTTCTTGTTCCTTGTCCGCTATAAAGGAGACTATTAGAACCCCACCTTTGCATATCACTATAAATATTATGCTCTACAATGTAAGCAGCTGTTAATGTTATTCATATTACAGTTATATTATAGTTTCTTGTTCAGTGTAGCATTTCATTAGCAAGTTTGCAAGGGGGTTGTTAGGCAGCATTATTAAGACAGGAATGCTATTATGCAGTTGCCATTTCATTTAGAAAAGATATTATTTGCCTTACACCCCTAAGTACATACAGTAATATCTGAAGTGTTAGTCTTGGGCTTAATGAATATCATATACATATGGAACAAAAATGATAGTTTTTATATACTCTTTTTTTTTTTTGTTATTGCATGAGCATACATCCAGTGTTGGGAAAGTACATTTTCTACGCAAACCAGTTCAAAGTCTAGCTCACAAATATTAACATGTAGTTCAGTTTGTAGTTCATAATTGAAATGTTTTTGAACAAGTTAATCGTTCCTAAAATGAACTACAGTAGTTCATAGTTCTTTTTTTTTTCCCTCCATTGTGTTTCTGTCACCCTCTGGCATACTGGCATTTCCCCATTGTTTCAATCCATCCACACTAGTATCCAGGTGGCGCTCTCACCGTACAATCTCAAAAAGATGAGGAAGATTGTATTGCGTGAATTACCTTTTCTTTTTTTCATAAATCACAACAAAAAAAGGACAATGGTTTTGAATGTACAAACACAATGTGCCACAGGTAAGAAACTACGGCTGTACCTGAAAGTGCACCGTTCAATGTGGGATACGTTAAAAGTAATGTTATATTTTCACTTTTCATTTTTTTGTCTGAGAGATGACAGCAGAGCCGCTACTATATGCCGTGAATGTTTTTAGGATGGGAAGTCACCTGCACATGCCTCAAAAGGCTAGCAGGGTGCTTTATATTAATGTGCCATTTCAGGTTAGCTGTTGACGTAATTGAAGTCCTTGTGTGCTTTTTCAAACCGACTAGGCCGGGGGTCTGCAACACGCGGCTCCAGAGCCACATGCGGCTCTTTGGCGACATCTAGTGGCTCCCTGGAGCTTTATAAAAAATGTTTGAAAATGGAAAAAGATTTTGATAGTTGGCTAATATAGCTCAAATAGATATAGATACATGTTGCAGCTCCGAAAAAGGAGAGCTGTGGTGTTGGTTTTTTTAAAACGTACACTTTATTTATGCTTTTAACAGTCTCGACAAACACAGTCTGTGTCCGACTCCGTGCCTTCTCTCTTCTCATTCGACTCGAGAGGCGTTCAAAGACAACCTCCGAAAAACGTAAATTCATGATCACTTCACTGACACTAATAAAGCAAAAATAACGCACCAAAACAAAAAATCAAGCAAGGAAATCACAAAATAAATTCTATGGGGGCGTTTGTGAACACACAACAAAGGAATGAATAACAAACAATTCTGAGACAGTCCAGTCTCCTACATACATACAGCATGTGTTTACCTGCCCTCCCTCCAAACACGAACTGCGTTTTAATAACGCATGCAGCATGCTACTGTTGGTGGCCGGGTTTGCCAAATAATGGCTTTTTACGCCTAATTAAGACTTGATTACAGTGTGTTTAGCCGGGTTGTCTGCAGAGAAAACTTCAACAGAAATAAACTGCCGTTCAAAAACCCTTCATTGGCACCAGAATGAGCTCATTTATAAAAATGTTCACAAACCAAAAATACACTACTTTCAGTTCACATCCGCCCAAAATAAGAACAAGTTAATGAACTTTCATACATTGAACTCATTAATTTCGAACATTGCTGAAATCAAAGGTCTATCCATAAACAAAAGACCTAAGTCTCGTAAGTATTGTTCACAAATCTGTATAATTTTGTTTTTGTTATCCATTACCATTTTCAGAGATAATCCAGCCATCATGCATGCATTGCATATCAAGATGCACGTCGCACAGTGCAATATGTCTCATTTGCATAGAGTTCATTATGTTGTTGATTTGTGGCCTTTGGAATGTTGGTCCACTCCTCTTCATGGCTCGGCAAAGTTGCTGGATTTTGGCAGGAATTTGCACACGTTCTCGTATGCGCTTATCCAGAGCATCCCAAACACGCTGAAGGGGCGACAATGAGTATGCTGGCCATGCAAGAACTTTCAGCTTCCAGGAATTGTGTACAGATGCTTGCAACATGGGGCCGCACATTAACATGCTGCAACAGGAGGTTAATGTCACGCCATCTCTGTGCATTCAAAATGCCACCATTAAAATGTGCCAGTATTTATTGTCCATAACATATGCCTGCCATAGATGGTTTTGCAGGGTGGCAAAACGTGGCAGCTGTTAGCTCCACTAAATGCCTTGCAAATGTATTTGTCACCCCTTCTGTTGGCAAGGAATCTATCAAAGCTGAATTCAAAATGTCATTAGAAATATTCCTGATATTCGCTCCATAGTGTGTATCAACATATTAATCACCATTTTTGAATTCACTCCCACTCTGACCCTTCCTTTGAAGAAGAAATTGGTTGCATCCTACTCCGTCACCAATTAAAGAAAAAAATCAAGTGCATTTTACCTTCACTGTCCCAGGCTGATCACAGAGAATGAGGTGCCACGACAGGGGTAACATTGTCCAGCTTTCATGGTGCTTTGCTGCTTGGCTATACGAATCAATATTGGAAAGCAATACATTGTAACGGGAGACGTTAGTCAGTCAACTCACGTTTATTTACAACAAAGCACAGCTCCTGCATGGCCAATGGCCAACGAGATGCTGAAACACAGACAGCGCACATGTTCAATGTCTCGTGCTCTCTCTCATTCCCACACTCACAAATTGAGTGATGTGTGTTTGTGAACTCGGAAATAGGAGCACTCCAAGAAACAGAACATGACATGTTTGTCGCAACCCCTGAATGTCAATACATAATAAAATGCTGGTCACCTAACCCATGACAATATACTACACTACTATGCAAAAAAATATATACATATATTCCTAATTTTTTGCGTGCGTGCATGTGTGTGTCGAGAGCTTTGTAACCTCCACCCTCCTACCTGAACTTCCTGCCATCCCTTCGCCACTCCAGGTAAAATTGTTTAGATCTGCCACTGGCACTTGCCCATTCCGATGTTGATACCAACAAACCACTCGCTGCTCTCTGCCCTGAACAGTGAACAGCGGGATTCATCTGTGAAGATGCAGGCTCCATTGAACGCCTGCGTTTGCCCACACAAGTCAGATCCGATAATGAACAGTCAGGTCGAGACCCCAAGGAGGACAACGAGCATGCAGATGAGCCTGCTTCCATTTGATAGTAATGTCACAGTGTATGCAGAAATTCTTTGGTTATGCAAACTAATTGTTGCAGCAGCTGGTCTGAGACAGAGGTAATAATGCTTGATGTGGAGGTCCTGGGTAGTGTGGTTGCAGCTGGTCTGCGGATGTGAGGCCGGTTGGATATTCTGCTAAAATCTTTGAAACACAATTTTATTCCGGTTTACAAACCACATGCATCCAGTAGATGCTTGTAACTTTGGTTATGGTGCATGTATGAGATCGTTTGTGTTATTCTCATCATGGATAAGATGTGTTTGTGCCAAACTGAAATGGCTTGTGATAGTGAGCAGTCATGGAAGAAGCAACCGAGAGTGAATGCCCCTTTGTGGGTTTGACACCTGCAGAGCTCAGTCTCCTGATCTTAAAGTGATTAAGATGCTCCTCCAAGCTCCCTGGCCCTCTTGCTGCACACCCTCTTGGCTACCCACTCTGGCACATCTCTGTTGTCTTGGCACTTGTTCCACATTGCTCCTTTTGCTAAGGAGATAACTCAGGTCTTTGTCTGCGATGGAGCAACATAATGACGATTGAACTGCAGTAAAATTCAATGAATAAGGCAATAAGGTGAGAAGTACCTTTTAAGTTTGAATTTCCCCAAATCCTGTAAAATACTCCTCATACTCGTTGTTTGAACCATTATCATACATGACCATGCCATGATGAGAGCTGATGTATGTCACACCTTTTGCGATCTTCACTAACCATGACAATGATCGTTCAAAGTCGGCCGAATTCTTGCCACAATCAAAAGATTAACTCTGTATGTGTCTCACGCCTCTTTTCCTTTGCCTCTGTGTTACACTTTGATGGAAAGGACAGAGGAAAACTTACCATGGAATAAGTGGATGGATATTCTAATCAGAAAAGACCGAGCACTTTTGCCAATGCTGTTTCAGTGCCATGTTTACTCGGAGATGATCGCCAGTAATCAGGTGGATGACCGAGGTGAAGTGTTGGCTATGTTAGCTGTTTAGCATTTTGATTTGGTTGGCTGTTACTTCCATTTTTTCTGTTCAATTGCTGTTGTCTTTGTGGGATTTCCAGCCAACTTCAAGCAGCTTTTTATTCATTTGGATATTCTATGGCAAGCGGACAAAATTGTTGGTGATCTTCTGAAAGAAAGCCCAATCATGGTCATTGGAAAGAAATACACAAATGCAAACTGCACGCAGATCCACATAGCACATACTGAGCTCCCCATTACATCCAAGTCTGGCAGCAACAATATCGTAAGATTTGTTTTAGTCAGAGTCGAAAAATTATGATTCGGCCATCGCTGTTCCATGCTCACTCAGCTCCCGATTTGATTCAAAACCGATTCGATCACATTTGTACACAATGTGTTCAGGAGCCAAAAAGTGCAGCTCCTTGTCAGAAAGTTTGGTTTAAACCACTGGGTCTAAACACACAGCTAAAAATAAGCAAGAGTGACAAAGAACAAAAACAAAACATCGGACTGGTCTGAAGTGGCCTCCTGTGAGCTACTATCTAAATCAGGGGTGCCCAAACCTTTTGGACCGAAGATCTACTTTTCAATCAACTAACCTCCCAGGATCTACCCTTACCGGAACGCGTGCGCGCGTGCATGCACGCCATGAGAAACAGCCTGAAACTGAGGCATGCGATGCACTTTTGCAGCCTATTAACTATCGTAGCTCACACGTACCATTTTAAAGTCCTTCCCTCGGCCCTCCTAGATTTCTATTCTTTGCCCGTGCCCTCGGTGAATTGTACACGAAGGAAACTCTGAATGAGAATAATGACGATAAAAGATAGAGCGCAACAGCTCTGATCACAAGCTGCAATTGCAGACTGCTGAGCGCTAACAACTTCCGGTGACGTAATCACGCGGCATCGTAAATTCAAGATTTACCTGCTTTATTTTATTTTTTAAATCTTTTTTTGTGAAAATGAGACTGATAGGATGATTAGGGTGCAGCGTACATTAACACAAAAAATATATTACTAACATGCACAAAGACACACAAATGGTTGTTTTGTTTTTTTTCTCCTCGACACTCCTCGGATCGACTTGGGACCAGTCTTAGATCTACCGGTAGATCAGGATCGACGTAATGGGCCCCCCTGATCTAAATCCTATTGAACATACTGTATGTGCCAAGAGAAGAATGTCATCTGGAGGAAGCACCCTTCAAACCTGAGACAAGTTAAACGTGCCATCGTTTTTGTCCAGGCCAGTTTTATTATTTTTATTATTTTTCGACATAACTAAGATTAAAAATGAAAATATGCCTTGATGTTTGTGAGTTAATTTCAGTTATTGATTATTTTTCATCAGTTTCAAGTTAATTTTGTGACCATTGTGACTATTGCTTTCTTTAATGAGCGAGTACTTATCATTTATCAAATACTGTATTGTCTGTTTTGCTCACAGGTCTACATCATGATCCGGTGATTGTTTTTTTTTTTCTTCACCTCACCTGTCATTTTGGCTTTGTTTAGACACAACACTCAATGAATACATGATTTCCTCTCCTGAATGTGTGCCCTGTTCTTATGCTAGACACTATGCTAAATATGCAATAGCACGTTGGGTTTAGAGTATTTGTTGGCTGCAACTGTAGATACACGGACTAATAGGACCTGTCTTTTTGCTCATCTTTTATCATGCTTACACTCCATACTTTGCATCCCTATGCCCCTCCCCTCCACCCCGAGACTTGGCTCCGTGTGCCACAGGAGGATTAAGCAGGCCTCGACATTCTGGTGTGCCTTGATTATGTCCAGGGATAAGAGCTGCTTAATTGTAATCACTGGAGCCGTACTATGCAACGTAAACATGGGAATAGACCACACACTTTAGATAAATATACAAACATGGGGGGTGTGGAGAAATCTTTCAAACTATTTAATGATGTTTTATGTGTTAACTGAGCTGTAATGCAGTGATTTTGCAGATCAGGGTACAGAAATAATGAATGGAGCAGGTTTTCTATTGCTTTTAATATTGCACCGATGGCGTGTTCGTAGGTGGTGAGATTACAGGACACGGCAACACCAATGTTCCTATAAAAAGAAAAGAAAAAGTCTTTTCGGCATACTATTCCGCTTGACTGTTTGCAATTTGATGTGATTCTTGACTGATTGCGGAGTCTGCGATCAGTCAACTCAAATTAGTTCTCCTTTTCTCTCGGCGTGACATTTGACTAGATTCTTTACTTTTCACTCTCCTTCCCATCACACTCTGTTCAGATTTGCTCTGTTAAAAGTCCAGATGGATGGCTATATCATGTCCAAAAGGTCAAATGGGGATGATGTAAGAGGCGTTCTAGCGGAATAGGTTTGCCATCTGGCTTTTTAGTTGTCAGATGTGGGGTCACGGCTCAGGTGACCTGTCCTTGGTGCAACACTGAATGCCCTTTGTCTCACACTTCTTCCATGTGGATGTTGAAGTCACAGTTTTCGGAAAGGTTTGCTCCATGCTTGCCGCTACAGTTTTGAAATGTCATTTCTTATTTAGGTGTGGTCAATTGACAGTGGCACATGCACATTTTCTGCCAAAAGACATAATTAGAAGAACTTAGTTTATGATACAATGATTTCAAAACAAGGAATGAACAAGTTTATGTTTCATTGTTGAAGCAGCTTTATTGATTGACTGTATTTGATTTATTCATACAGCATTGTTCATACAGAAGGCAACTCAATGTGCTTCGCACAAGCAAAGACCCAACACCTACAAGCATATACAAGCGCAACAGTTAATGACATACAGGAGCAGAACAGAGAAAACAAAAGTAGGTTACTTTTCAGCCAAGTTGGACTACTGGTTATTTTACTAATTACGGACATCAACAACCACGCTTAAAATAAAAATGACACCTGCTTTCACCACTTGGAAGTACGTTTTTAACAGTGACATTCAAGAATAAAGTTTATTTTTACTAAAAATGAAATGAAGACAACCTTTTTGACTCACTATAAAAAAAATTATATTAATAAAAAAAAATATGGAGGCTTTTCTGGATTTCACTTAAAATAAATGGGTTACTTGTTGTTTCTCTTGCTCAAAGTCAGCTGCAGTGGGCCCCAGCACACCCGTGACCCCAGTGGGTGAAGTTATAGAGTATAGAAGATGGATGGATCGGTGAAAATATGTGCCTTGGCTCAATAAAGGTTGGAAAACACTGGCCTTAGCTGAAGTTGATCTCTCAGGCAGCAGGTCATGTCAGAGTTGTATTGAAGGAGATTCTGGAGTATTAGAACTCATGCACGTATGAAACAAAACGTTTATTTTCTCTGCGTACAGTACTTGTTGTTGTGGCCAAGATAATTTATGTGGGGGTCATGCGAGAAGACCTCTTAAAGAGGCTGTCAAATAAAGACAGGAAAATGTTTTCCTCCCCTCCTTAAGAGCTGGCAGGAGATATAAAGGGACTCTGTCAGAAAATGAATGTGGCGGAGAAGATGCCAGCGTATTCATCAATGCGGGCCTTTATGTGTGGGAGGCTTTTTGATGAGCTGCTATGGCTCCCACTGCATTGGTCTTCTGTTGTGGTTAAAAGCCAGGAGCTTTGCCCAGCTGGGACACAGCTAGGGTATATGCAAGCTGTCTTTCCTGCATATCTTACTTACCATGACCTGCAGACAAACAAGTGACCCACAGTATGTGCGTTGAATAACACAGTGAGTCCACTAATGTTTCACTTTAAGGAAGCTTTTGATCCCGATCTCTGTCGTTGTTGCTGGTGTTGGTTTCAATAGCCACTTAACTTTGTCTTTTGTACTTTTGTTCATTTGTAAAAGTTTGTGGACCTTCTTTTACAGCTCTTAAAATGCTTCTGTGATCAACTGCTGCTATTTTCCCCCCTCTACCTCTTCAACATCTCTTACTTGGTACAACAGCCAGTGGTTTCTTTCTTCTTCAACAGATGTAAATGGGTGTATAGTTACGGCCAATGGCTGTGCAATCCCTTTGATTTTTCCATCTTGCATCAGATTTCGTGAAGGAGGACCTTTCATGAAGGACTACAGAAAAAATGAAACGAGAGGTTGACACCAGAGAATGTGAACAATTCTAAGTTGAACAACGGCTCGAAATGAATTGTAGATGATTTGATAATCCATTTGTTGTTGATTCATCGGTTCATTTTGACAACTCATCATAAACTGTTACATACAAAGTTTAAGCATGAAGGTCTGAGGAGTCTTTGAGGTAAGAGAACTTAGTATTTATTAAAAGAGTGTCGGCAATGCAGTTTTCTGTGATATGACCACACCTTGGCAGTGCTTTTTTTAGTACGGGATAATGTGTTACTGGACTGTGTAGTAAAATACCCTGGGTATTTTAATATGATATTCTATTAGGTGCGCAGGCGGCCCGGTGGACCAGTGGTCAGCACGTCGACCTCACAGTGCAGAGGTCGTGGGTTCGATACCGGTTCCGGCTTTCCTGTGTGGAGTTTGCATGTTCTACCCGGGCCTGCGCGGGTTTTCTCTGGGTACTCCGGTTTCCTCCCACATTCCACAAACATGCATGGCAGGCTGATTTAACACGCAAAATTGTTCCTAGGTGTGAGTGTGAGCGTGGATGTTGTTCGTCACTGTGTGTCCTGTAATTCTGTGTGCCCTGCGATTGGCTGGCAACCGGTTCAGGGTGTCCCCCGCCTACTGCCTGAAGACGGTTGGGATAGGCTCCAGCACCCCCCGCGACCCTTGTGAGGAGAAAGCGGATCGAAAAAATGGGTGGATAGTAGATACGCTTATTCTTTTTTAACAATTGAGCAAGATGAGCAAGAAAGATCCACTAACGCTTTACCTGCTATGGATAACTGAAGTAAGTCATCCACGAGTTTAGTATCTTCAAGGCTGGGGTCAAACTACATTTAAGGGTCAGATTGGATAGGCTTAAATTGTGTGCGCACGTGAGCGTATGTGCATGCCTGGGTTTGTGTGTGTGTGTGTGTGTGTGTGTGTGTGTGTGTGTGTGTGTGTGTGTGTGTATGAGGAACCTGCGTTAAACATTGCACAACAGCCCTTTTTGTTGCTCTTTGTCATTCATGGCTCTGTTTTGTTCGCTGAGATCGGTGTCATTGACTCAAATTAAAATTAATAGTCAAATATCTAAACATCTCATTTTGTTTCACATTAATATAAATGAATCCTTAAAACTGCCATTTTAAATGTTTCAGGCAAGAATGGTCAGCTCTTGAATTGGCCTCAAATAATCTCTTGCCTCATTTTAACTGAGTCTGTTAAGCCGTCGTTTCCTGTCATTCCCGCTAGATACTACGCCGCTCACAAATAAGCCACCCTGGATGCACCATGGGGATTTAGAAAGTATATTACAGCACAGCAAAATCAATTGACTGACTGGCTGCAGCCAGCACAGATATCCAAATTTAGTCTGACACCAATTCCAAATTCCTGCTTTGTGCATGTTGCTACTCTTTGAATTTGCTCGCTGCAAGGTTGCCAATCTGCATCCAGCTGTTTGAGACAGGATATGAATATCTTAAGCAGCGCATAACAAATCAAGTACCCACCCCCAAAAGTATACAGCATATTCTGGCTATTGCAAAAACAAACAAACCAAACAAACAAAAAAAACCCACAGTTGTTTATCGAGTTCCTCTGCATTAATGAAAGAGTCTGCCGGCGCGAGCATGACTGAAGCCAGCACTACACTTCAATCTATATTTGTGTTGGAAAATCATGTGTGCAGTCCTCCCCCTTCATCTGCTCCCCCTTTTCAGTTCCATCATAATCTTCTCTTATTGGTCTCAGCCCATGGTTTCTTAAACCACTTTGTCTCCAGCAGCTGCTGAAGCTAAGTACAGAGAGGTATACAGAGATTAAAAGCGTCTTTGCAGCCCCCTCAAGGAATCCCACATGCGCCTCTACCTCCGGCTCCTGTTGTCTTTGATGCAGTATGGGTTCCAATTCATATCAGTCCTGCTTTTTGCTGGTGTGTTTCTACACATGCTAATCTATATACGCGCCTACTGTTGACATTGCTGTTGATTCATTCACCCAAAATAAAAGCTTGACCTGTTTTAAGATTCAAAGTGCTTGGGCGAACACGCGTTGGGAAGTGATGTATTTCACATGTACGGAAGGTAGACTTTCAGAAATAAGTAGTACAGTATCTTGAGATTCTCATCACATCATGTATAATCCCCCTTTGCCTTCATCTGTGAAAGACACGTGCCCGCCCCGCTAGGCTTCAAATTTGATCTCATACCGAGTGCGGTTTTGTATACTAGTGCAGAGAATGGATAAATCAGTGGATTTAGTCACCTAGTAACCCTACTCCGTGATGGATTGGTCGTGATGGCCAAGCTCAGGGGAATGCCTGCCACCAAACATTAGCTCTTTGCAATGAATGGTTGCAGTTGCTCATAATGATACACAGTCCGCTAAACAACAGTCCAATACATGACCTTGAAGTGTCATGCGTGGGTAAACGCCAGCGACCTGCACAACTGGAACTATGCAATGACTCCCCACTTGTTTGGATTCCTCTCATGCAACCTTCAAAATCAAAAACATGAATTCCTAGTATTTCACGATTTTTACTGCACTCATGCTTTTTACTCTTCTACAATATAATTAAGAAAAAATGTCATTTTACTCAACATAGATACACTGTTGTTGTCAAGAACTAGGGACAGGTGGTTTGAATTCAAATGCATGACTCGGCATTGGTGAGGGCAAAAACATTTAATCTAGGCGAAGGTCGGTACACGTGAGAGACAAAAATGATTAATTAAGCGTCAGGAAAAAAACAGGGTCGAAGGCAAAAAAAAAAAAAAAGATTCGGTGTACTATGACTTTGAGAAAACTGAGAAAAATATATACTGAGAAAATATATACCGCCGGTACAGGGCTTGATTGGGGATGTGAAACAAATGAGGGCAAAACAATCAGGGAGCAGGTGACACAGATGAAACAGAGTGCAGGCTGCAGATCATTACACGGAGTCACTCGCAGGCACAAATGCGCCCAAAAAAGACACCGATTGTGATAATGGACATGACAAAGTGACAGACATCATAAAGAAATGCAGCTATGGCTGTTGTCTACCACAGATCACAGTCTTCCCAATGGACACCGTATTAAATGGATAAGTTATGAATAATGTCAATTTCAAATGATCAAAACAAAAATATGCACAATTTCAAGCAAAGGTGGTGAAAACACACCTTAGTTCCTGATATAATAACAGATATTTGGGGTGAGTATTTAATAAACTAATTTGATATTTTGTATTGCTTCTGGAAAAAGAGAGGAAAAAAATGACCATAGAGTCAGTGGTTCCATTTCCGACTGTCTGCTGTCAAAGTGTCCTTGGGCAAGGCACGCACCCCTAAATTGACTCGTGGTCGGCACTGTAAATGAGAAACTGTTCTAAATTACCTCACCTGGTTAGACAAAATAAAATTATTTAATTATAACATCAAACAAAAAAGGTGGTTTTTTTTTTTTGTTTTTCAGGGTGGGCCTGAAATTGATTGATGGCATTTCTCTTCATTTCAATGGGGAAAATATATTTGATATATGAGTCAAAGTTACGAGCTTGGTCATATAACGAAATAAAATCTTAAGTAAATATACCACTGTGTGGCTGTGTTTTAGTTGTGTCTTTAGCTTGTGAAATTATTGGGGCATGGAAAAAAAATGGACTCCAAGTGCAGCAAAGAAAAAAAAAACGCAACTGTGGATGTGCTACCTTTAAAAGAAATAATTCAAGATATTTTTCTCCTTTCTTTGGGCCCTGTTGCAAATGAACCGTGAATTCGTACTGGGCCTAATCTGGAATGTGGGGGCACCAGTAGCATAAGAAGAAAAATCATTTCATCCTTTTTTTTTATATTGTTTTCATTTCTTTTTTTTCCCTCTCTTTTTTTTTTTTTGATGGGAAACAACCATCAGAGATTTTCATCATTCAAAGACCTAAATGGGTTTACTCCAATAGAATACAACAATTCTAATGCGAATACATAGAAAACAAGTAAGGTTTTGATCTTTGTGGCGAGCAGAGTAGAACCTCTAATGTAGACCTCATAAGAACATTTGAAGGAATTCATTGAAAAATGACATAAAATTAGTGAGTGAATATTATTTAAACCCCAAGGATTTTGTATTACTAGGATGTGGGGGGGCGGGGGGATGATGCCAGTATGCACTACATGTGAGTGACGTAGTAAGAACTGCTGCCCAAGAGTTGGAGATTAGTCAGTTTAGTGAAGAGAGCAAATTATATAACCAGATTACTGCCTAATTTACTCTTGCTCAGCCAAGTACGGGCATACACATTTTCAGTTTCATTTAAATACGAGCAACAAATGAACCGTGAATTCGTACTGGGCCTAATCTGGAATGTGGGGGCACCAGTAGCATAAGAAGAAAAATCATTTCATCCTTTTTTTTATATTGTTTTCATTTCTTTTTTTTCCCTCTCTTTTTTTTTTTTTTGATGGGAAACAACCATCAGAGATTTTCATCATTCAAAGACCTAAATGGGTTTACTCCAATAGAATACAACAATTCTAATGCGAATACATAGAAAACAAGTAAGGTTTTGATCTTTGTGGCGAGCAGAGTAGAACCTCTAATGTAGACCTCATAAGAACATTTGAAGGAATTCATTGAAAAATGACATAAAATTAGTGAGTGAATATTATTTAAACCCCAAGGATTTTGTATTACTAGGATGTGGGGGGGCGGGGGGATGATGCCAGTATGCACTACATGTGAGTGACGTAGTAAGAACTGCTGCCCAAGAGTTGGAGATTAGTCAGTTTAGTGAAGAGAGCAAATTATATAACCAGATTACTGCCTAATTTACTCTTGCTCAGCCAAGTACGGGCATACACATTTTCAGTTTCATTTAAATACGAGCAAGTGATTCCTTCACCCTTGGAGTTGTCACTCTCTTGTAAATTTTCTTTAATTTTAAACGACCCTTTTCATTCGTGAATTTACAGTATGCCAGGTCAAGTAGTGACTAATAGTCAAATGTTCAGCAGTGATGTCATCAACCAGTGAAAATACACACGCATACCCCTAAATGTTATTGTGCAACGCTGCTGCCTCTCTACATGCCCTGATTTAATTCTCCATGAATGGCCTTGCTAGTTAGTTCAATGAAAGTAAGCTAAGCTTGTTTGGCTGCTTTTGGAGTCTGGCCTTAACAATCCACAGAGGCCATGTGGCCATATGTCTTCATCACTCTGGCCTGGACAGTTGGACTGTGTCCATTGGTTGATAGGAGTGAAACACGCAAATATATCCCCTGTAGCAATTTATAGAATTAGAAACATATTTTCTTTTCTGTTTTGGATGAAAAAAAGAAGATCATGTACAGATTTCCAGTTGCAGGATATGATATTACATACAACAATGACTGGAGTATTATTTGGTGATCCCCTTTTTTTTCCAGTGTTGGTCTGCGACCTCGCATTCTCAGCTCCAAGCCTGTTTAGTTGCCTGTGTCCGGCTCCTGTTGACAAGTCGTTTAACAACGTTGACTCTGATTGTGCTCTCCTGTTTGCCCAGCAGCTATCAGTGTGTCCTGTCTGTTAATATTGAGGTCAGGATAAGCCACTATGCAGCGGTTTCTAGGACACAACACATATCTGGATGGCTGGGAAGTTGAAATCAAGCTGACACTCCTGGGGGGAAAGAGGGTATTTACGTGACACCCGCTAATTCCTCTAAATATATGTCCTTGCGGGTGTCACGATAGTCGACTTGTTAGCATGTCGGCCTCGCAGTGCAGAGATGTAGGGCTCAATTCCGGCTCCGGCCTTCCTGTGTGGAGTTTGCATGTTTTCCCCGTGCCTGCGTGGGTTTTCTCCGGGTACTCCGATTTCCGCTGAGGATAGTGTTGTGCAATTAATCAAATTGTAATCGAGATCGTGATTGTGGGTGCCACAAATATTAAATTAAAATATAAAAAATTTTGTCAGCCAACCACCAGGAGGGGAACACATGGTTACAGCTTTATTAAGCTGCCTAAATAATAAGTGAAGGCACTACAGCTGGGAGCCAAAAGTAATTTAGTGGACTTATGAGAGAGTCATGTAGAGAGAAGAAAGATCAGCGACAATTAGAAATGAGGAGCATCATGGTGAGATCCAGAGGGATCAAAATCCATTGTTTCAGATTCAGGGCAATTGACGTTAAACTAGATTATATAGCATTTTAATTCAATTAGCAATTGGTACATTTTCAAATCTTGGACGGTTTTTTTAATTCCAACATGATAATACAATGTTTCATGAAGTAGTGCAATAAAAATACAGATGTTTTCACTATCATGATGAATAATTGTGATTACAATATTGATCAAAATAATTGTGATAACTATTGTGTCCACGATCGTGCTAAATAGCATAACCTGTTATGGTCATGCGCAAGTTAGAGCAGTGGTTCTTAACCTTTTTAGAGGTACCGAACCCAACCAGTTAATATGCACATTCACCGAACACTTCATGAGTGAAAAATAAATATACATATTTTTTACAAATTAAAGCTATAAAAAACACATTTATTAAAAACAGAAAACAAGTTAATAACATTTCATGGGATAAGTGTACTGTTTTTTTTTTCTTTTTTTTTTAATTGAACGACGTACTATCACGACAGTCACACGTTGACTATTGAGCGAACTAAATTTCCCATAGCAGTGATTGGACAAGCAATGTCATGTGATCATCTGCAGCCAGTGATGGCCAAGCGTGCGTGTCATGACTAATTAAGATGTTGAGTCGCGTGTGTCTTACCGTCCATGGCAGAGGCTCCGTCGAACCCCTGAGACCAACTCACCGAACCCCTGGGGTTCCATCGAACCCAATTTAAGAACCACTGAGCTAGAGCCTATCCCAATCGACATTGGTCGCCAGTCAATCGCAGGACAAATGGGGCACGTACAACAACCAGTAATTCACATTTACATCTTTGGACAAATTGAGGTTGGCCCATAGTGTTAATCTAACATGCTTCTTTTTGAAACATGGTAAGGGGCCGGAGGGACTATGCTTGCTGTCAGAGTAGTCAAGCATCCTGGAACAAATTTATTTTATTGGTTAATACACTGGAATGTGAAGGCACAGATTTGTCTCTAAATACGTTCTACATATTTGAATATAATTTCTGAAAACCTGCAAAGACTGAGAACTCTTTTTAACGGAATGGTGGCGATATAGCATTAAAGTGTTTTTCACCAACTCCTGTTGTGATGTTGAAAAGTCCTCTGATGCTTGATGTATACGGTAAATGTATTTGATTGACAGTAGAGTGGGGCATGGTTTCAGCGCATTCTGCGGACACGCCAACAGCATGTGTGAGCTGAGAAAATGTCTTGATTTTTCACCATTTTGAAGTGTCATGTTATATACTGTTGCAAAAAAAAAAAAATTGCCTTTCAAATTTGGCAGGCGTGTTATCAAGACTCTTCTCTGTGTGTGTCAAACTCATAAACATTTTTGTTTGTATTTTACAAGGTATTTAACGCACTAACTATTCATGCCCAACTACAACATATCCCGGCGTGATCAGCGGAGATACCACACTGACCGTGTCAATCAGAACTGAACTTTATTATTAGGGCAGATTTATTTATTTATTTATTTATTTATTACAGCTAATGTATTGGATATTTTATTGTGCAAGTGGTGAAATTGTTATGGCTGGCCGGTTGCGCCTGCACAATCCAATGAGAAGCAATTCCCAGTTGTTGTATGAATCTTGCCCTTTCAAACATAATCATGACATTACAATCCGTTTATTTAGTTTAGTTGAGTTATTGTTCCATGGTATATAACTGCACTCCATCATACTGAGAGGATTTTGTATTGACATGATAACTGCAAATAAAACTTTCACTGCTTTCTATTTCCTAAAAATAAATAGCTTCGTAAAGGGCATCACTTCCCACCATTTTATGACCCCAGAAAAGATTGCAAATCAATAAATGCCATTCCAGTGATTTTCTCTGTTTTTAAACCGTGCTTTGAAAAGTGTCTTTTCTCCCACATTCTTGCTTTCAAGCAGAGGCATAATAATCTCACAGAGACTCAAAAGTGTCAATCTATTCTTGCTCATACAGAGTAATGGTTATGGGCCTTGGGACTTTACCACTGTCTGGGAGCAAAATATTTTGTTGTCTGAAGACACATTCTTCCAATCGAAGTTCAAGGACTGGTCTCACAAAAGATATGTTTCAAACTCAAATGACAAGTATTTCTCTTCAGAGTAACCCCCTGAAAGTCCAATACACTTTTCCAGCCTTCTATGCTGCACCTTCATGCACTCTCAAAAGGATTCTGCCAGGATCCTTCAACGCTCCATCGTCATGGCCAAATTGATGTCGCCCACATTTTCAAAACAGCTGACTCCCTTGATCGAATCTGCAGCACATTTTAGCACCCCTCCCCTTCAATAGTGTTTTGACCTGCTGCCTTTTGTTCTCCATAGAGGGTAATTTACCTCTCATAACAATCAGAACTCACATTTTACACAATGATACAGGAATCCTCAGATATGCTTTGTTTATGTTACAAATGTGAGCATGTGGAGGGCCCATTGCAGACCCTGGAGACAAATTGGGAAATACAATGGTGAGTTTATTGAGTCAAACATAGGTTGAATTGTCCAGGTCAGTCGTCCACTGGCTGCTGTCTCCAATTGTTTTTCTTATTTAATGGTCAGTACCCCTGACTTGTACCATATCTACATATCCGATATGCATCATATTTTTCTCAACATTTGGAAGAGACCTGATTCCGATCTGAGCCAAATGAATTCGTTTTTTCCCCCTTCAATCTGCCTAGATGTACAGCATTACTCACTTGAGAGAAAAACATGCAAAATTACGTCTCTTGAACCTTGTAGTGTACATATTGCTGTATAAGTATAAGTGTATAAATTGCTGCTGAAAAAAATCACATTAGATAACAGTGGTCAACAATTTTTTATGAACTTTTTTTTTCATCAGAAATGAGAAACGTTCCATTTCTGTGCCACATCAGGTTTTATTATTAGTAGTATCATTAGTATTATTATTATAGTTACTAATATATCTGAATCAAACACTTTTTGATAACATCTATTTTTATTATTATTATTATTAACAGCAATAATAATATGGTGGTTGACTGGTTAGCATGTCCACCCCACAGTACTTAGCTCCAGGGTTCGATTCTGGCCTTCCTGTTTGGAGTTTGCATGTTCTCCTCATGTCTGCGTGGATTTTCTCCGGGTACTCTGGTTTTCTCTCATATTCCAAAAACATACATGGCAGGTTAATGGAACACTCAAATTGTCCCCAGGTGTAATTGTGAGTGCGAATGGTTGTTTGTCTGTGTGCCCTGCAATTGGCTGGCAATCAATTCAGGGTGTCCCCCGCCTCCTGCCCGAAGATGGCCGGGATAGGCTCCAGCACGACCGCGCCCCCCGTGAGGATAAGCGGATTAGAAAATGGATGGTTGGATGGATTGGCTGGCAACCAGTTTGGGGTGTACCCTGCCTACTGCCGGAAGACAACTCGGATAGGTTCCAGCAGCACACCTGCGACCCTTGTGAGTGGCTCAGATGATAATAATAATCCTTATATAACAATGATTATTATTCCTATGAGTACAGCTTTAATGGTGAAACCGTAATGTACCTTTGAAAAAAAATATCACTTGTCAGTTCTTTAATTGCATAATTACAGTGCATCGGAATCACACTCATTGATAATTTCAATCAGCATGTTGTAATGATCAGGAAATGTTGACTATTAAGTCAGTGATTTATACATTACCAAATAATATTAATTTAATGGTAATGGTAAAATTGTAGTCATATATTTTTGAAAGCCATTTTCAACTCTTTTCTTTCGGCTGATATATATGCCAAGGCACATTTCATCCCGGTTTACCTTTACTTGACTTTTTTTTTTTTTTTGCATCCTAGCTGTTATATCGAGACTGAGATATATTTCTTCCTCCGCCCAAAATATTTCATATGCGGGCATTCAGGCACTTCAGCCTCGGAGGAAACACTGCCCTCCTCCTTACCGCTCAATATCTCGACAGTTCGTCTCTCAGCTGAGAGTTACAGCTTTGGACTTGAGGCCACTTTCAGCCAGGAAACGGTCGTCCCTGTGTGCCCTAATCGCCCCTTATGTCAAACAGATTGCCTGCAGTCATGGAAAAGTGATAACGTGGCAGAGCACATTACTGTTGCTAGAGCCAACAGCTTTGCTTTGCAGGATCGTGCATGAGCAATGTCCTCTGCTTTGCTTCTGACTTGCTGCCCAGCACATATTCTATACGGAATGGTATAAACAATACCCAACACACCTTCTTGTATTGTATATCATTCTTTGCACCCCCCCCCCCATTTAAAATCAAGACATCATACTAAGTAACTCACATTCATTATTCCTTTTGTGCCCGAATTTGGAAATAGAATACATTCATTTAATAAGTACCATGATCCGTTCTTACACTGATGTTATAATGATGGTGCGGCTTCTCATTTTTTCGCCAAACAGACGCTATATTGCTGTGCACTTCTACTCTTCATACTGGTAGGTCTTTGCCATAGATGACAGGTCACAGGGATCAGCAGCCAGGGCAAATCTGAGCTCCCTGCTTTGACTCCTGCTTTTCTCATAATGGAGTTTATGTCGGCTTGCTGACAATAGGAGAGGAAATTTGCTTTATCCCCTCACTGCTTGATATGCAAATCAGCCAGGGGAGCTTTCTAACCGGAATTTGTTTGTACTGGGTCACTGCAGCATGGCTTCATTTTTACTGATTCATTCATTAAATGCATTTTAATGATTCACATGCACTGAACATGCATGGCTTTGCATTGTGAATATTTAATCATGTCAGCACATGATGCGTGCGGATAAAAATGTCATATGCATGCTTACCATGTTAAGATTTCGACAGTCGTAAAGCTTTGCAATTTGACATAGTAAGGTATCAAAAAATATTTCAAGGAAAATGACATTTACATTGTGTCATCACTGATTGTTGCATCTTATTCAAAAATCGGAGTCATTTTTGGTTCAGAAATTGTTTGAACCATCATTGTCAGTACAATGTATTTTCTCCCCCAAATCTTCTACTTACTGGATGTATAGATGGTGTCTGTCGTTTCATGCCTTTGCCACATACAGACGTTTCCATGATGTTTTCCATCAGCATGTCTGTTGTTTGTGGACACTAAAATGGAGACTAGCGTTCTTTATCTGAATCTGAATTTACTCTCCTTATATTTCTGAAAAAGTCAGGCTTTGTTTTTATTTTTCATGTATTTTATTTTATTTTTTTCTACTCCTGTAACTGCAATATCCTCACTTCCTCTCGGGTTATTGCTAGGTCACTTGGCACAGCATGCTGGTTGCGATCAGTGAGGACTAGTGAGTGGTTGGAATGGTTGATGCTATTCAGGCTCTCTCAGGAGCAAACATGGTTCTATCATATCTTGGGGTCTCTAAAGCGTGCAAATCAGTTAACTGGTAATAGAAAGTACATCCACACTCAAACCTATTTCTTTACTTTACTCAATAATATGTGCCCACTTTCACACATATTTTCAAATGGATTGCGTTCACGGCAAGGTGCGGTGAGGACAAAGGAAATCATTTCTTTATGCTATGTTGACTTTGTACTTCACAAAGATAAGGAAGGCTCTCTGCTGCTTCTGTTGCATATAAAGAGGGCACGGTAGTGAGAAAATCAAGATAGTTTAAGTAGTGTATGTCCATCTAAACTGCAACACCGATTTTTGTGTTTTGTTTTGTTGTTTTTTTTTTTTCCTTCTGCCATGATGCAACAGCACATACAGTAGTATACATATCTGGTGACAGTGGGGAGAGTGTGTGAGAATGTGCTCACACCTATAGAGGGCAGCTGTGCTCCCCACAACTTAGGCAAAGCATTAGCAAAAGAGGTTTGCGTGTGACTGGCCTCCTGCCCAGAAATAATCATGTGTGGTATGTTTGATTCGGGGACTGCATTCGAGTGTATGTAAGGACACATGCGAATCCTTAACGACGTTGAGTATCTGCCAGGGACAACACAGAAGCTGGTTCACATGCTTGTTCATATTTATTTCTCTATATTAGGAACAGAAGCTATGCATTGCTTAACGTGCCTTAAACGAGGAAATATTGTAGAATGAGTCCAAGTACAGGGAATGATTCCTCCAGCTCTTTGTCTGCAGTGCCACTGTTGCACTCTGTTGTCTAACCTGACGTTAAGATCGATTTGTTTTGCGTGCAGTGGAGGCAAAGAGAGAGCAAAAGAGAGGCAGAGCGCAGCCACAAGGTCTGGGGTAGTTTCTGATAGGGATAGGCAGACTCTTCACTGCAAAACATAATGCTCACTTATCAGTTTATCATTACTTTTCCTATATGAATTGGTAGTGTCTTGCCCTTTAAATAAGCAGGCCAATAAGACGAGCGACAGTGTCATGACTGAGAAAATGCTTTGACCATCGCAACTATACCAGGAGCAAGACAAGTCAAAGATAATACCCACCAAAAATGCAGTTGGATTAGGCTTCATTATGCTTATCTTTCTTCAAGTTAAAGCTTATGACAAAACATAACTTTGTTCATACACAAAATTTAACACATTCCACATTAATGACTTTGAATTAAAACTCTGAAATGACTATGATTAAAATAATGGAACAAAAAAATAAAAAATAAAATAAAAGGAGACCTGGTTGACCATCAATGATTCCAAATCTCAATACTGGATGGGACTGAAATCCAAAGTACCCTTTTCAAGGGTCTATATTCTCTCCACTGAAAATTTCACTCTGATAATTACAAATCTTATCTGCACTTTCTGAAAAATGAATTCTTCTCAGCCAACATTAATTTACTGGGAATCATAAACCAAATGTGCTCTGTATTTCACCACCCCTGCTGCAGTAAATGGGGGCAGGTTTTTTTCCAGGGGCAATCTTATTTACCGTAATATAAATTACGTCTGGCACATTTTTGTTCTGAAAATTAGTCATCTTCAAATCCTCTTTTTACTTTCCCCATCATCATCTGGTTAAGGAGAGCTACCTGCATATGAATGAGACATCCAAGGACTAATGGTCAATTTATGGCACAAATAAGGCTCTTGCTGTAATTACATGTCAAGAGTCCATGATATGCAAATTCATGACTATGCTGCGCAGACTTAATTATGATGCGGCTCATGGCCGAACCGAATGGTGATGGATCCTACAAATGTAGACAGATGATATCCATAACAAAAATGTATTAAAGGAAAAAAAAAAAAGGACCAACAATGTACAAAACAGAAATCACTGGCAACACAGAGCCAGGAAAATGAAACATGAACTGAAAGCGCTTGCAAAAGGGAAGGTAGGAGCAAGATTTGAAAATACACAATGCAATAGCAAAAGTCGAAACAAGCATAATCAAAATCAGCAAATAACTCAAAAACAAAAATACTAAACAGGAATCAAAGCGGACAAGAGCGACTATGAACATGAGGGTCAAAAAAATTCCACTTCAAGCAACACAGCGAGCAAGGTCAATTATTTGACATGGCAATTTTGCTGTCGGAGTTCTTAAATATCCTGATGACGACAACGAGACACAGGTGCACTGCTGCTTTATTAACATAAATAGGTCACAAGACCGACAAAGTTCAACAAAGAAGGCTGGTACAACACCAGGAAAATGAGACAACCAGAAACGCTTGCATAAAAAGCCAATGATAAAAACAATTGGAAATTGCTTGTCAATAAATAGATAAGAAACCCAAACGCCTATAATACGATAGCCACGACTATAACTACAATGAAAAAACACACAAGGTAAATGCAGAAAACCTCACAGGAACAAAAACAAAGAGCAAAAACATGGAAAGTCTAGACCAGGGGTCTCCAACTCCGGGCCTGGAGACGCTACTGTCCTGCCTGTTTTCCAGCTCTCCCAGGAGTAACACACCTAATTCAAATAATCACGGTCGTCTAAATCAGGTGTGTTGCAGCTGGGAGAGCCGGAAAACAGGCAGGACAGAAGCCCTCCAGGCCCGGAGTTGGACATGCCTGGTCTAGACAAATTCGACACTTGGTGGCAGTCGTGAGCAAGGCAAATTATCCGACAGAGACCTGACAACATGGGAGTTCTTAAATAGTTGGTTGATTACATTGGCAGCAGGTTTGCAAGCTGGAGGGACGGCCATCTTCTGCCACCTGCTGGAGAAAGAGAACAACAGGCTCATGACAGAGACAGTGCGAGTACCTCTACTCACGTTTGCGCAACTAGTGAATATTCTTTTGTTGCTGACATACTTTGCCACACTTCCATCCATTTAACAGTACTGTATACACTATAGTGAAAATGATCTGAAATGTGAATATTTACTTGGCAAGTAGATCTACAGTGTTCACTGCTACATTTTCTACTTGCGGCCATAAAAATTTAAGGTTAGTGGCCACTGTGTTCCTCGTAAAAAAATGAAAGTTAGTCTGGAGCCTGACTCTATTTTCCTTCAATTATTTGAGTTTCGTAATCATTTTAGCTTTCATATTTCATGTATGTATTTCACATATATGAAAAAGGGATAGGCTGGGATATGCTCCAGCTCACACAGTACCCTTGGATTCAGTCTTCCCTTTCGCAGGTGAATTGCATACCACGTAGGATTTAAGTCTGGACATGGACTTTGTCAGTTTAAAACCGTCTACTTGTTGCCACCAATTAAGGCTTTTGTTGTTTTGGAAGTGTGTTGTGCAATTATCACTCAGGTAGGGATGATTGGTTTGACTCCAGGACAGGAACTGGAGCTTTGTGGAAAAATGGAGCTAGAGCAGATGAAAAAGCGGAAACTGGCTCAATGTCTGCTGTTAGGAAGTGGTGTCAGTGTCTAGGTGGTGAGTGGGACCCGTCCGTGACTGTCGGTGTAAGCAGACCCGGAAAGGTGACTTTGAGGGGCAGCACTAGTGGCTGAAGCATTTGACTGACTGAGGGCAGATGCGATGGGACGGCAACTGACTGTATGCAAGAAGACTGAAGGCTCAGAGGCTGCAGCATGGCTGACTTAATCCAAGTGGACTGCCAGGTTTGCTTACTCAACTGGGAGAGAAGCTGCAGGGTGCTCCTAATATTTTGCATTTTATCTGAAGTCCACATTGCTTGTTACTGTATTTATTAATTTTTATTATTATTATTTTATATTATAAAAAAAATTTGGGGGTCCAACAAATTGCACCTCTCGATGCATCAGTCCACTCTTGTCTCATGCCAATCACACAGCCAAGGTATTCATATTTATTTTTTGTTCACCACAACTACCCTGCTTTTGCTGCCATTTACGCTGGGTGCATTTTATTTGGTGATCCTTTCTGTCACATGCTGTGTTGTAGTGGGACCCAAATGCAGGAAAAGCAGCATGGTGGCAAAGACAGGCACATCTCAAAAACACGTTAATTTAGAAAATAATTGAAAAAACCCCACATGATGAATTGATATGTGGCTCACACGAGGCACCAGGAGAAACCCAAATACACTGAAAACGGATAATGAGACTAGGAGAAGGAACTGATTGGAAGAGACACAGAAGGAGATGACTGACAAAAGGGTAAATGACAAGCCACAGATGATAGTAATGATGATAGTGGCCATGAGCAAGTGGCACGAGAGGTGGTGGGAAGTGACAAGATGGACACAGGAGGGCAAGACAGATCACATGCTTGAGTTGAACACAGACAGGGGAGGGAAAAATAAACGCTCTTAAATGCAGACACCTAAACAAGGAGCTTCAACAAACAGAAACCAACAGTTGGACAATATAGACGCTTGATCTGTAAATGTACTGCCTGTTCATAACAAAATAAATTATTAATTTGAGTTAATATTGTATTTTTTTTTTTTTTTTTTTTGCTAGTTCGCTTTTTGATTAATGTCATTTAATGAAATGATGCAGTGCTTTTGATTGATCACTATTGTGGGTTGTTTGGTCCCGCTCACCTGTGACCTTAATGAGGACAAGCGGTATCAAAAATGGATGATTTAATTTCACGAATCCTTAAAATATTGTGCCGCGTGACGGCTCTGATGCTCCATCAGAGGGCAGGCAATTACAGGCACTACTTTTTCCCCCATTGTGTGTAAGTGCCCTTTAAAAAAAGAGCAGTGACCTGAAAGAAAAGATGGAAAAATTGCATTCGCAGCTGGCTTAACCAGCCCCGAGTGTTTGTCATTTAAATTGGTGCTCTCCTCGGTTGAAGTATTTTTACAAAACAAATAGCAAGGTTTCTGGGTTGATATCATGATAACCACATACAACAGCTAGTGGTCAAAAACTTAAAAAAAAAGAAAAAAAAAAGCATTTTGAAATCTCAAGTCACCCTCTAGTAGTTTACAATACCTTCTGGGCACTCACAACATGCTTTTGGTCACGTACAGCGGGCTACGCAGGGCAGTAAAGCATTTGACAAGTGAACTCATACAAATACTTGTAAGTCCCTAACTGAGCTGTTTTTATTGTGGGAGGAAAGCAGAGCCTTATCCTTACCCTTGAAGTTTATTGTATATATATATATTTTTTTGTGACGAAAGCAGCTCTGTCGCCACATTGTCAATGGTGAAAGATACAGTGGTTGCTAGTTTGTCATCATGTCCTTGTTCATGATGATACTCGTGCAGCGTGTTCTACCTGAGACAAATTCCTTGTGTGTTCTATATACTTGCCCAATAAAGATGATTCTGATTCTGAAATTTAGACTGGCTGAGCACACCTGACGTTCATGCTCTAAATCACTGGTTCTTAACCTGGGTCCGATCAAACCCCAGGGGTTCGGTGAATCGGTCTCAGGGGTTCGACGGAGCCTCTGCCATGGATTAGACACACCCGACTCAACGTGTCAATTAGTTATGACAGATCACATGACATTGCTTGTCCAATCAGTGCTGTGGGAAATTCAGTACGCCTCGTAGTCAACGTGTGACTCTCATGATAATACATCGTACAATAAAAAAAAAAAAAGTATACTTATCTCTTGAAATTGAATTTACTTTTTTTTGTTTTTAATAAATGCATTTTTTTATCTTGAATTTGTAAAAACATATATTTATTTATTTTTCACTCATGCAGGGTTCGGTGAATGTGCATGTTAACTGGTTGGGTTCGGTACCTCTAAAAAGGTTAAGAACCACGGCTCTAAATCCTCTCTGTTTTGTTTTGCACTGTTTAATTTAATCTGTACTCTTATCCAAATAGACAGTATTCATTCTTCATCGTTTATCATACACTAACTGGTCATTAGGAAGTGAGAGTAATAGTTGTTTGTTCACATAGGAGAAGACAAGAATGTGTCAAAGACAATGCGAGAAATCAGTGTAAATTTTGATTGGCTTCAGAAACCAACTGTGAGAACTTCACAGCTGAGCTTGTTTTCTGCTTGGTCCATTTTTCTGTCAGCTTCTGCTTTTTTACTGCCCTCCTGTTGTCTTCCTCCTTGCACTCAAGATCATTCAGGTTGCCCTCCACAACAAAGGCTTACACAATCTCAAACTTGGATCATGTTATCATTTCAATGGCCAGGCACCCTTTGTCTATTCAATCAGTCACCCGCTGCAATGCAGACTTTGATTTGGAACAGTGAACTTTGTTTACCTTGTTATGATTGTTCCAACTTTAGCTTTGAGAGCTTCCACGGTGAATGACCAACCTTGGTAGCATTGCCGGACTGCTGCTCTTCACTGCTACTGAATTGCGTCACAAATGTAAACAATGTATATCAGTGGGTCTCAAATCCATGGCCTTGGGGCCATTTGCGACCCACAGGAGGATCTTTTTTGGCCACCTACTGGACATTCAAGTTTAATGTTCGGGAGCGCCCCACGTGTGTGTGTGTGTGTGTGTGTGTGTGTGTGTGTGAGTGTGTGTGTGTGTGTGTGTGTGTGTGTGTGTGTGTGTGTGTGTGTTTAATCTCTTCAGAGCTACCAGCTCATGACAGCTTTTGAAAATGAAATGACACCAAGTGGAAGGAGAAGTCACCCAGTCCCAGTTGTCCCAATAAAAACAAGAGATGGAATGTTTATTATATGTTGAGCACAGGTGCAACCCGGCATGTCTTGAATGCACAAAAAGAAAACTTGTGGTGCTCAAGAAATCAGATAGCATTACTCAACTGGACATGCTGAGGGGAATGAAAACCACCAGGGAGATTAGAGAGAGGACAGCGTCACCAGTCTTGTACACAATCTGAAGAACAGCTAATGTTCTGAACGATTGTTAAAGATTAAGATTCGATTACTTACACTCAGCGGTGGGTCAAGACAGTTTTACCTGTTGCGGCGAAGGGGTGGCTGGATGTTCAGTTAGCAGGGGGGACCGTAGGTCTGTCATGATAATTCCTACATCGACTTAATACTCGATGAATAAAATGGACACACTATTTTTTTGGGGTGACTCGCCTTTTTTGCCGCCATGCAAGTTGGCACTTACATGCACACAAACACACTTGGGGTGTAATGGCTTTTGTAAACCGTGTGAACGGTTCGGTTCAACAGTTACAGTTCAGTTTACATGTGTCCTTTCTGTGTCCCGTTAGTTCATGAGCACACGCAGCTATTTCTCATTTATTAATAAGGCAGAGCAGTGTGCAGTGGCTGTAAAAATAGCCAGCTAGAGACTGCAAACATACCTTTGTCTCACAGCTATCCTCTACAGTGCTTTTGTTGTTCGATTTCATTGCTTGTTCATGCACAATATGGCGAACATTCATACTTAAAGAGACTGGTGACCACAACCAGATCGACATTTTGTGTGCCAGAATTGACAGTGAGACCAGCTGACAGAGTCTGTATCTTTCCAATGCATGATCCTAGCAAGCAAAAACATTTAAAAAAAAGTATGAATACTGAAATATTGATGTTGTCTAAATTTAGTCACAAATGTACTTACGCAATATGAAATCTTGGCTTTTTTAAAAAAAAATTAACACAAAGCTGACATATTTGCAGGGAGCCATTACTTATTTTATTGGATGAATGGCAACAGTTATATTGTATTATTTTGTTATTTTAGCGGCTCCTCTGGTTGTCTTGTTGTCTGGTTGAGAGGGAAGAAATTTCATCTGTGCTGTATGTTGCACATACAGCACATTTGACAATAAAGTTGTACTTGACTTGACTTGAGTTGGCTACACAGCCTTATTGTATTTTTTGCCATCCAATAGAAGAACATTATATTTTTCTGCCTGTCACTATTTAGTGCTGCCATATATAGAAAAAGATAGTTCTGATGACTCAAATGATAAAAAAATAAAATACACAGTAAACATTAATAATAATAATAATAATAATAATAATGATCATAATAATAATGCTGTGAAGCCACTTTCTCATTTTAAACCTAACTGCAGACTAGTTCGGCAGTACAAATTGCCTAAAAAGTTGTGGATTGATTTCCAAAACAGCCAATCCAGCCCTGTACAGCCAGTTGAAAGAGGACATTGTGAAGGAGATAAGACATCTTATTTTACTCTGCCTTACTGAAAGCCCTGGTGGGACAAACAGTCACGCTCCCATGTGTGGTCCAGGGGGAGCCGAGCCCAGAGGTCAATTGGTTTCACAATGGTCTTCCTGTTGGGATCAAGGACACGTCACCCTTTAGGATCCAGCACGTCAGCATGGCTGACAAAGGAACTTACCAATGCGTGGCTCGCAACAGCGCTGGACAGGAGACTTTGGAGATCATGCTGGAAATTCTTGGTGAATTCCTGTTCCTTAATACCAGCCTTTTACAGCTCAAGTAAAAAAACAAACAAAAAAACACTCGACTTTTCTTTAAAGTTTGGATTCAGTGTCTACCACATACTACTAATCATAACATAGGGTCAACTAATCCTACTATGTCCATGTTTCTATATGTCCATGTTTCTATCTATCTATCTATCTATCTATCTATCTATCTATCTATCTATCTATCTATCTATCTATCATGTTCATGTCTCCATCCATGCTACTTATTCTCACGAGGGTCGTGGGTGTGCTGGTGCCTATCCCAGCAGTCTTCGGGCATTAGGTGGGGAACGCTTGAATAGAAAGGCCGAATTCGAATGGAATTTCATTTGGGTTCCCAGGGCTGGTGTATTTCTTTTGCTATTACGAACTTACGTCATGTAAACATTTCAATTGGAAAAGTCAGGCTGCGTCCGGTCTGAGAATGTTCTGTTCTTGACGTAAATGCGTAGTGGCATGGTTGTTTATGCACTTGAAAATGGCACCGTCCTACCAGAGCTTGTCTGTGACTGCAGAACTTGTTTTAAATTAAATATAACTTGTGTTTATAAGTGTTAAAATAAAAAACAACTACTGTGCGAAATGGATGAATGAACTCCATCTTGATAAATCACGTGCTGTTTTACATCCATCTCCGCATGTGCACAGCTGTAAAACAGCTGGTTTGTTTAATGTAATGCCGCATGTAAACGGCAGATCGAAATAGATCATGTCATGTGTAAAAAGAATGATTTTGATCGGAATTACAAAATAAAAGTCTTCATGATTGTTGATTCCACCGTGTGCATGCGTGAGCGTGAATGCATGAGTGCGTGTCAAGAGTCCAGGACAATGCAATGGCTTTTTGTTTAGCTTTTTTTTGTGTGTGTGTGTGTGTGTGTGTGTGTGTGTGTGTGTTGGTGTGGGCTAGATTCCACGCCGCATTAAGTCCGTCTGAATGGTTTTTTTGTGAATGCTGCTACGTTCCAGTTTTTCTAGCAGTGTTGAATCAGCTTCTCCATTTATCTAATTGGTTTTTTTTTTTCCATTTTGTTGGAGGCAGCACGCTTGGCATGTATTGTATGACATATTTGTTGGGCCAGACCAGAGAGTGCTGTGAGTTTCTGCAGTTTTTTTTCTCCTTCTCTGATGGCACAAGACCAAATGGGATGTTATCATTCTCTATCATCACCCAAAAACTGAAAAAAAAAAACCTGACATTAAATACATATTCATGAAAAAAAGAATGGGTGACAGTTGCATATTTATGACATGTTGATGCTTACTTCCCAAAATGATTACTTATTGAAGCATTAAGGTAAGACTGATTATGATTATTTTTAGTGAAGTAATGGCATTCTTATAAATCTATGTGCAGCGCTAAGTAAAAATGTTGTGCTTCAAGATGAATCAGGGGACAATTTTGAAAGTCCAACTGTGACATATGCCTCTCTGTTTTAAAATGGAATAAGATATCTTATCCTCATAAGACACTCCCAGCAAAAACATCGAGAATGAAATCCATGGAATTTCACAAATCATCTCTTTACTCCTAATCACTTTTTTTTTGTGTCTCAATTGAATTGGTTGAGAGAAAAATTAATTCAAAATTGAATTTTGGTTATGGTGTCCCGGTGTTAATAATAGTCAGCAAAACAGAAGACCCCTATCTGCTCTGAATGGCAGACGAGGTAACTGGATGTCTTATGGGTCTTTGCTCCTCTCCAGATGGTTGATAACTCCTGTTGCGACTGAAATCCAGTAAAACACCCCATCCCCCACAAAAACAACATAAGACCGCGCACATGCACTCCCCCCTTCTACCACTTGATCCCATTTGCATTGAACTCTGGAGATCGCTGATCAACCTTCAGCAAGGTCACTGAGCAAGTTACTCTTTTCCAGGAAATATCTGGTAGCTCAAAGATGTATAAGGTGGAACTCTTCATTGCAAGTGGTCCTCTTTTAATGATGATTCAACAACAGGACAAATATTGCAGAGAAACCATCTTTATAGGAAGCCAGGTTTTTAAAAAAAAAGTACATTTATCTTGAATAAGACTGTACATTTTTTCTTATCATTATTTATATACTGTACATGTATGTAGTACACTGTAAAGGTGTGTTTGTTAAGGGTGGAACGATTTTTGAAAACCTTTCAAAGAGTTCGCTTCAACTGTTTGTGTTTGGTCCGCATGTGTCCCTTTGGGTTCGTAGGCACACACAGTGTATCTTTTCCCATGTAGCAAAGCAGGTCTAGATGAGCACTGAGCCAAGATGTTTCCATTCTTGGAAACAGTGGCACATACTTTGCCCCTCAGAACGGGTGCATTTGGAAATTTACTTTACATTACCTACTCTGAGAGTGGATGTGTTCGGAGAGGCAGAGAATGCTCACCACCCATTCATTTCTGAACGCATCCTATTTTATGAAGCACGGGTGCCCAAACTTTTTTGACCGAAGATCTACTTTTCGATCAACCAACCACCCCTGATCGACCCATTACCACGCATACGCACGCACACACGTCATGCCAGGATGAGCAATAGCCTGACGCTGAGGCATGCGACGCACTTAGGCAGCCTGTTAACGATCGTAGCTCATGCGTACCGTTTTAAAATGCTTCTCTCGGCCCTCCAGATTCCCATTCTTTGCCCGTCCCCTTGGTGAATTGTACAAAACAAACTCTGAATGAGAATAATAACGATAACGATAAAAGATATAGCGCAGCAACTCTAATCACAAGCTGTAACTGCAGACTGCTGAGCGCTAACAACTTCCGGTGACGCAGTCACACGTCACTGTAGGTTAAAGATTACCCGCTTTATTTTCTTTTCTTTTTTAAATACTTTTCGTGAAAGTGAGACTGATAGAATGATTAGGGTGCAGTGTGCATTAACACAAAAATATATGTTACTAACATGCACAGAGACACAAATGTTTTTTTTTTTTTTTCTCCCTCTACACCCCTCGGATCGACTTGGGACCAGTCCGCGATCTACTGGTCGATCGCGATCGACGTAATGGGCACCCCTGTTACAAAGCAATCAGCAGCTCACACTTGAACAATTTATGTTGTCTGAAACTTTGGACACTCCATGTCCCCAGCTGGAGTGGCCAGAGGGCCCTCCGCGACTCCTATATTTTGTGGCACTCCGAAAAAAACCAATAGGCACATTTGAACAACGTTTTGAGTTTCCGAATGGTCGGAATGAAGCAGAGTACGCACAGAACTTATTTCTGAACACACCCTGAGAGTCATGTTAGGGAGTCCGAGTGAATTTCCAAATGCATCCCAAGGCCGGATCTGACGTGCGTCACACTGTTCCAGCGATGCAGCAGCCAATTACATGGCAGAGGGCTGTGTTCTGCCAAGTACTGGAGTTGGATTCATAATGAAGCGAGTATCACCATCATAAGCCACCTCGTTAGTCTTTATATCTCCATCGCAAGCTCTAAGGTCCATAAAAGTGGGTGACTTAGAGTTACAACTCATAACTGTGTTTGTGACTACAGTGTTTTGATGCTCTTGTTCGTCATGTCAGATCTATTGTGGTAGTATTTAGAGCCAAATAGATGAGAATTATGAGTCGCTGATGGTGTAGTGGTAGACTTGCCTGATTTGTATGCGGGCACCGTGGGATTGGTTCCCACTCAATGATGGTGTAGATGTGGGTGTGAATGGTTGTCTGTCTTTAAATGTGCCCTGAAACTGACTGGCGACCAGTTCAGGGTGTGGTCCTCCTTTCACCCGAAGTCAGCTGGGATAGGCTCCAACACCCTCCTGCAACCCTGTTCAGGAAAAAAAAATATATACTGTATATATATATATATATGTATATATACATATATATATATACATACATATGTGTGTGTGTGTGTGTGTGTGTGTGTCTACAGTATGTAATGTAAAAAAATGCCCCAAAAAATCTTTCTGGAAACTTTCAACACGAACACAAATAAATACTTCTGAAGAGAAATCTAATGTCATCCTGATGGTGGTGCTAAAGGAGAATTCTTGATCCTTTCGTTTGCCTGCCTCCAAGAACCCTATAAACTGTCATGGTTGTTTTTATATCCTAGTCAAAGATATCTCAGTCTGGTCATCCATTCCCTCAAATGATCTTTAGAGAAGGAAAAACCGAAGCAGTGATTTTAGCCTGCCTGTCGGCCTCGCCATCATTACATGGGTTCCTATGGAAACAGAATATCCTCTGGAGATAAAACACGTTTTTGCTTTTCAGTTTAGTTTTTTTTTTTCCTGCGAATCCTGCATCTGAACGATTCCTTGTAACAGCCACAAGAAATTGATACATACTGTAAACCTGATCCTTAAAAAGAGCAATGGTTTCTTCACAACAGAGGGGCACATTTTGTTCAGTCACACTTCAACTCTATACAATAATTGTTTAAACAACAACATAATAATCTTTGCAGAGATATGTTTGTGTACAGCATCATTGTTTGTAATGCCACCATTAGGCAACAGTGCAGCCATAGAACATATGGTCTTACTTGCTTCGTGAGAAGTGGGAATTTGGGTGTTGCAATCACAAATACGGTTCTGTGGAGTGTACTTCCTGCCCATTTTTCCACTCCAGAAGCTTTATTAAACCAGGAACATATAATTTAAATAAAATGTACCCGTGTTGTAGTGGTGCATGCACACACACACTATGCAATACCTGCAGAATGACCTGTATATTCAATCAAAGAAAACTTGAGTTGATGGCTCACAGTCTGGGCAATGGAGGAAATTCATCTCGCATCTTTTTTTCCTGAGTCTTTATCTCTGTTTTCAATTTTCTCAAATCATATGTGATGTTGAATAACATGACAGTGGCTGCCTGGATGTTTCTTCCTGGTCATTCCAAGTTGCCCACCAGACTGTAACAAAAAACTCAGACACTGATATCTAAGATTCATGAGCGTGTGTGTGGAGTTGTGGGTCTTTCTGGTTCATTGGCGTGGGGAAATGTAAAGGGTCAACAGGCTTTGGACCAGGCTTGGGCAACTGGTTGCATCCACTCAGAATAAGCGAGTCCATCTAAATCAGTTCTAAGCTATAATGATTCATTACACAAGTAATGTGAGCCTAATCACCGAAAGCGGGAGATTTGAGCAATTTTAGCAAATCAATTTTAGCAGCTGCTGGGCACAGCCAGCAAGCAAGCACACCATTTTGGGCTGGAGTTGTCGTGTCTCTGTGTCAGCCATCCGTGAAAGTCCGTCGGTCTGACAAGGTAGTATTGCATGGTGTCTACTTGACAGCAATCTTCAACCAATCTTTTTGCTCTTGTGGATTGTCCATTCCTAATCCGGACCATCATCCGACAGGTCCTGTCATATTCAGCAGAGGGGCAAATTACTCATCAATCGATTATTTTATGAGTCCAGCCAGTCCATCCGCTTGCCTACCATACATACGAATACTGGGAACGGGCTGTGCCGCCCCTTTTTTGTATGCCTCAGAAAAGTGGTTAAAAAAACATTGTCGTTTTTCTTTATGGAAGGTTAAAAAAAGTAGGCTTGAATATGGATGCATTTGTGACAGTTAAATCTGAGGTATACAATCACAATCAACTTATTTTTACAGTGTAGGAATATGTCCAATATGCCACTGCTTGAAACATTTGTTTGCCTTGCTGATATCACCCTTTTTGCAAAAGCAACTAAAAGATCGTGCTGTCACATAAACATGATGCACGGTGTGCATAACAGTGAGAAATGTGTGCCACTTTTCACTTTCAGCCTCCAACATGATGGAAACTTTCTTCAATTCTTTAAAAAAAAAAAAGATTTTGTCGTGACAGCTTTCGGTAACTTTGTGTTGTTTTGTTTCGTTTTCTCTGCAGTAACGGATACATCTAAAGGACACCTATTTTGTATATTTGCACAATAAAACAAGATGTATCCAATTTTGGGGGGGGGCTTAGAGAGACAACTGTGCTTAGTTTTGAATTCCAAAAATGTTTTCGTTTTGTCTCATTATTGTGATTGTAGTTTTCAGTGGTGTGGTCATAAATGGCTTCCATTCGACCTGTCGTTATGCATTCTTTTACATTCATTTATTCATTCATTTTCTGATACGCTTCTGCTCACAAGGGTCGCGGGGGGTGCTGGAGCCCATCCCAGCTGTCTTCGGGCACTCGGCGGGGGACACCGTAAACCAGTTGCCAGACAATCGCAGGGCACAAAGAGACGAACAACAACCGCTCACACTCACACCCAGGGACAAATTTTGAGTGTTCAATCAGCCTGCCATGCATGCTTTTGGAATGTGGGAGGAAACCGGAGTACCCGGAGAAAACCCACGCAGGCCACCCGCGTTCTTTTACATTATTTGCATAATACATTTCAATCAATTGATTATTCTGGTTGATGCAAGAAGGTGAAACCTGCACCAGCCGCCACTGAGTTTGAGAGTCCTCGGACTTCCTCACCATAGATGGTTCTGACAGAGCAGACATCATTTTAGGTAACTGTTGGTCAGTACTATTCAAATTTCTATTTGTAGTATTTCAAGTTACAAGAGTGGTTCTCAGTACTGTTGTCCAATCGAATATACTGTTGCTTTTTAGGTTCGATTTATAGCCTGAAACTTGAAACCAGACAAAGGTCTGCAATGAGGTTTCGGTTATCTTGAGTAAATTGATAAAGTGCTTATCCTCTTTGAAGGAAGACTTATGTTAAGTCCCCGTCTGACAGGTGAAGTGTGATCTTGGTCTGATAAATGTTCTCCTGTGCTGATATTTGTATGTGCCTTTCTTTTCTCCTCAGCTGAGTCATTTCTCCAGCGAAGCAAACATGTGTTTTGATACATATTGATACCATTACTAGGCTGTGTTCAGATTTTATGCTGAAATAAAAAAATAATTATAACAACACATGCACAGGCAGGGGATCCAATGGACTTGATTCTTGTCAGCTTGTACAGCTGAATCTTGCGATTGTGATTGCATCTTTCCTGAATTGTTGATTCAATCATGTTAATTACGCGATGATAACCTCCATTTACATCACAAAAAAAAACTGTAAACTGTACGATGGAGAAGAAAAAAAAGGCCTCAGTTGAAATGAGGGATATTGCTTGGAATCCCTAAACAGACTTGTTTTTCTTCCCAAAGTATTTGTCCTTTAAAAATATTGTCTGACAACCTGTTTGGTAACCCGGGTGCTAGGAGCTGAAGTTCAACCAATTTGTGGTAGCTTGACTAATGTGGTCTGCCTACTCTTTGGTGCCTTGGACAAGAGGACTCCCTGTAGTTATATGACAAGAGTTGCCAAAGTATGCTGTCTCTTTTGGCTTTGGAGAAGTGACAGCTAAGGCTGAAGCGCACTTAAATAGTTTGACAGTCGCTTAAGTGGATCCCAACTTCAGGTCATGTCTTGTTTCCTTTGTGGTCTTCTGGGAATGAACTACTTTGCTGGCTCTTCACTGGACATGCTTCCGTGCAGCTCAATGGAGAGGCCTGGCCTTGGAGAAGATAATCACTTTCAAGTTTGGCACGAGGGAGGGAAATTATAAATCTTACAATATATTATTGTGAGGAGAACCAGACTCTGACCCTGTCTCTGAAGATCACTTTATCTCCAGCACTCCCCCCCGCAGATATAATTCTTCCGAAATTGGTTCCTTGTCTACCAAGCTGCTAAAAGAATCTTTTTATCAATTAATTAATTAATTTTTTTGCTGCCTTAAACTGCGTCATTGCCTGCAGTCATGCAGTCCCTCCTTTTATGTTTCATCAAGGTGGGAATAAGTGGCCAACGGTAGACTGACAGCAAATTGGCTTTAAGAGAGGTCAAAGCACGCTTTCAAAAGCTCCTTGAATGCTCCGTAATTCCAGCAGGAATCACTCAGCGCATCAGACACCTGTCGTCCTTGTGGTGGCGGATTACTCCCTCCTTGGGAGTTTCAGATTCCTCCCACAGGTCATAAATATGCACGTTAGGTTAATTGGACACTCCAAATAATACGTTTTTAAATGTTCAATAGAAAAAAAAATCTCCCTTTGGGCAGTTTGTGTGCTGCCAACAATATTATCATCGTATTGGAGTTTTGTATTACCATTGCCGGAATGGAATCTAGAGACACCCCCCCACCCACCCCCCCAAAATACTGTGCAGCAGGTCCATCTGTGTGATAACAGCAAGGTGAAGTGCACCGAAGACAGAAGCTATACATCCAAGAGTGTCACCTCTCTAATCAAGGTCATTTAAACCTTAAATCCTTGCCGTTCCAAAATGTCGCCAGTTTAATTAACTCTCTTGAGCTTCACGATGAAAAGCCATTTTAATAGTATTGGAATGCATATTAACGAACTGGCAAGGGGCCAATTATGGTTGACAGTCAATGTGTGTGCAGGCAACGAGTGGACTTATATGACCTACCCAAGCTTGAGCTCTTATTTGAACTCTCATAGTCGTATTTAACACACATTTTCCTCCTCCTCTGCTTTGTCATAATAAGTCCAATATCATTAATAATAAACTTGTCATGGTTTTTACTGAGGACATTTATCACTCACAACATACAAAATACACAGTACCCCACATGCCTTGCTTTTTGACACGTTTGTTGATATGTTGTGTTGTATATAAGCTGTTTATATAAACATCGATCTGAAAATATGCTTGTTGCTAAATCTCAAGGATTACTTTACTGTTTTTAAAAGTAGTACCTAGGTACTATAAATGGAGATTATCCAAAGCAACTCTTTCACAGTATGGGAAACATACCATACAGGAGAGGAATCATGCCATTAAAACTGCACGACGCATCTGTGGAGTAGCCTTGACACAACTATATCACATGCCAATATGACAGCCATGCGACAAAAAGAGACGACAAAACATGATTTGAGACAGCACACCTGCATACAACACATTTGTTTTATAAAACTCTTTTTCTACATTTTATGTAGGAAATAAGCCTCTCGTAGTTAGGTGCGCACTTGTTTCGTTACGCAAACTGTCTCAGCGTGGATGAGCGGATGGATCCATGCTGAGCTTCTCGCACCATTTAACCATTATTGGCTCTGTGCGAGGGCGGCTTGGTGGTCGACTGATTAGCTCGTTGGCCTCACAGTGCAGAGGTGGAGGGTTTGATTCTGGCTCCAGCCTTCCTGTGAGGAGTTTGCATGTTCTCCTTGTGCCTGGGTGGGTTTTCTCTGGGTACTCTGGTTTCCTCCCATTTTCCAAAAACATTCACGGCAGGTTAATGGAACACTCTAAATCAGTGGTCCTCAACTAGAAATGCTGTAGGTCCACTTTTTTTTTTTTTT
>NW_017805783.1:2631245-2682927 GCF_001891065.2 Hippocampus comes | reverse complement strand
GTCAAACATTATACAACACACAGTCGCGCTGCTGCGGTCCTCTGCAATACATCTGTTAGTGCACGCAAAGAATAAAACGGATAATTTTAACAAGCGATCGCGGTAATGCGCAGATTATAGTCCACAAATATAAAATGTATAACGTAAAAATCACTTTATAATTTATTATTTTATACAATTTGCCGAGGGTCCGGACAGAGGAGGTCTGGACAGAGGAGGTCGGCGGTCCGGTCGTGGATCGCGGTCCGCCAGTTGAGGAAGGCTGCTCTAAATTGTCCTTAGGTGGGAGTGTGAGCGCGAATGGTTGTTCGTCTATGTGTGACCTGCGATTGCCTGGCAACTAGTTTAGGGTGTCCCCCACCTACTGCCTGAAGACAGCTGGGATAGGCTGCAACACGCCCTGCGACCCTTGTGAGGATAAGCGAATCAGAAAATGGATGAATGGATGGATGGATGGCTCTGTGTGTAACTCCATGCGATAGTTGTACTGTTTTTTAAACTATCAATTAGACCTCAGAATGATTTAAAGGTTACGGGTGGCTTTAAACGCCCTAAAACCTCACGTAAATCTCAATGTCCCCTCAGCAGCAGCAAGCTGTTGTGCGTGCAGTTAGAAGTTTCTCTTCCACACACGCTTTTTCCAATCTCAATTCTCACAGTGGCCACCTACAATTCTGATTAAGGTGGCACAAGCATATGTATGATATGTGCTGTATTTGTTGAATTGGAGCACCTCTTAACCAAAAATAAATTAATGCCAGTCCCTAAATAAATAAATACATTGATACAATCACAATTCTCACAGCAGCCATCTATCTATCTATCTATCTATCTATCTATCTATCTATCCATCTATCCATCTCTATCTATCTATCTGTCTCTCTGTCTGTCTGCATCTATTTGATCCTCATTTTTCGTCTTCATCCACACTCTCACTTTTTAGGCTGAGTGAGAGTTAGGCCATCATGCCACCTCTGAATTGCTTTTATGTCATTCCCTCAAATATCGCTTATTACATATTGAGACTCATTCAATGTCAGAATGTGCTGGAGCAATGACAGCGTATCATTAGTAAGCCGGCAAAGAGGACTTTGCTTCGTGCCTTTACGCCAAGGAGAGTAGTCCCATTAGACTGAGGCAGCATCTTGAATTGGTTGAGAATGGCGGGTCGAATAAGTTTGCTGCCAAGCAGTCACCTCCAGTCCAGTCTAATTTGCAGTCCTTTTAAGGAGTTAGTTTTTCGAGATAAAGGCTTCGAGTTCATTTCATTAAATTTACTCCATCAACGAGTAAACCCCAAGTGTTTGCACGGTCTTAAAGGAGCTTAGACAATTGCATGCATGACTGAGTCGATATCATTTTGCAATATTTGGTGGTTAGATGGTTTTGCACCGGTCCTTTTGTTGTTATTCTTGTTTTTTTTAAATTATACGTAGCCTACTTGTGAGACAAATGCTTCTTTTCTGTGTTCTAGTTGTCATGCATGCATTGTACATGGCATGGGGATAAGCATTCACCTGAGAATTTGGATGTTTGGTATACGGTCAGCAGTGTCAAAGAAGAAGTGTCCAAAAATGGGACTAAAACAAGATGGTGTTAGGAGTGTTAGGGCCACACTGAAGAGTAAAACATTCACAAAAAAAATTGAACATGAAGAGCTTCGGGTAAAAAAATGAACAGGAACACCAATAAATAATGAATAAATGCACACAATGACTTTTATTTTTCCTTCAAGTTATTAGAAAGCAATTATTGCACTTGAGACATTCAGATTCGTATCATACTTCATTGCTTTATTGAAGAAATTTGGCATTAAACTAGCTTCTTCCAGCATTAAGCCATTATCTACTCACTCTCCAATTAATTTTTTCAATCTTGCATCAGTCAGCTGTGTCCTTTAAATATTTGCTTCGGGAGCAAATGAGGAGGGAGCATTCTTGCAGTGGCAGTGGTATTTCATCATTCAAATAATATTGATGAAAGACTTTGTGTGGTGTGTCTGTTTCTATGTACATACACCCTGTGGTTGACTAGCAACCACTCTCGGGTGTTTGCCTTTTGGTCAAAGTCAAATTGGGGAGAGAGACAGAGAGAGAGAGAGAGAGAGAGAGAGAGAGAGAGAGAGAGAGAGAGAGAGAGAGAGAGAGAGAATTTTTGAGGGAATGTGGAAATAAACTGGAGAACCCGGTGAAAACCTCGGGAAACACGGGGAGAACTTGTAAACTCCACTCGAACCCATGACCTCTGTACTGTGATGCAGACGTGCACATGATGCACTAATACCTCAGATGAGTGATACAATCAAAGATGGTCACCTCGGACGTCAACAAGGTCCACACAGTTCACTTCGTACTCTAATGGACTGGTGTTCCAACATCTTCCGGATTGTCTTGCACTTGAAATTTGGGTAAAGTGGTGAAAAAGTTGTGAAGAAGTTTACTAAAAAGCATGGGCCAGAAACACTCCAAAGTGCCCCTTTAGTATTGTTGTATTGTGCCAGTATGTTTTTTTTCATAATTCTCTGCCTTACAGGTGATTTAGTGATGAACTACAACATTTTCAACACCGTAAAGTAGAATGTGCACATCATACAGTAACTATTAATTCGTATGGCATTTTCTATGTTGCTTGACAGTGTTGTGACTGCACTGGGAATTTTGTCATCTGCGTCTGTGGTGCAGTGGAGTGTTGCCGTACACAGGGAGCAACCAGCGTGACTAATCTGGGAATCTCCTCTGTGGCGAGCAAAGATGGCCGTCCTTCACGCCTTGCTGATGGCAACCGCAAACCTGTGACACATCCCCAAAACACACACACACGCACACACACACACACACACACACACACACACCAGTTGCAGTGGTTGGGTTTAGGAGTGATGACTTCACACTCTCAGTTACACTACAATTGGAGTTCTTTAAATACCAGGTATTTCAGTTTTAGGGGATTTTTAATAGAAGCAGTAAGTTGCATTTTAGGTTGCCAAAGAAATAAACACAATTCGAGAGTGAATTTTTTTTTTTTTTTTTTTGTATTCCCAAGGAGTGGTGTCTTTGTGAAGATAGGATTGCTTTGTTCATATTGCAATGAGACAACTTGAGAAAACCACCTTCATGTGTTTGCCTCCCAGCTGGCTGGAGCTCTGTTATGTTTACAACCACAGTGGGACAAATGGTGAATTTTTAGGTCATCTGGCAGGGGAAAAAAATAAAGCAACCCATAATACATTCTTCTACAAAACGATTCTTGAGAAATGGCAGACACAAAACAGATGTGACAAATAACTGAAGAGAAATGCAGAATGATTACATTGTACACCATACACCATATGCACCGTCGCAAAAAAACTTCGACATTCAGGAGTGTTGTGTCCAAAATAATAAATGACAACTCTTTTCCAAAATACAGCAAGCTCCAAATTTAAAACATTTGAATTTGACCTGAGGTACTGACGGTGTTGTGGCACATTCATCTGACTTCGTGCAGGTATAGTAAGAGTTCACTTCTCACTCACTGATTGTGGATTTGAATGAGTGTGTATCTTGAAATGTTCCCTGCAACTGAATAGCGACCAGTCCGTGGCGTGGTCCACCTTTTTCTCGGAATTAGCTGAGATAGAGCTCCAACTCCGTCTGATCCTGAACAGGATAAGCGGTCTAGAAAATGCATGGATGGATGATTTTGACATGCCATTCTATTGTGTATTGAGTATATCCCCTGCAGTGTCAGAGTTTTGTGTCAAGCAGCAATCCATTCATTTTTAAAATCTACTGCAAACTGCAGTTCCATTCTCATCTGCGATGAGAGCAATTTGTTTCTTTTTTGGGGGGGTGGGGGTGGGGTAGGCTGTCATATCTGTTAGACCAGTCAATGTCCGGCCAGCATTGTAATCTAGTCAACATAACAACACCCCAAGTCACACAACCAGGTTTAATTTCATGTTTCAGAACATGAATATTTCATAAAGGTTTTGCAACATTTGTGGTCTTTGTTCGAAAAATAAAGAAATGGCCATTTTAAATTACTCTCTCTCTCTCTCTCCCTCTCCCTCCCTCCCACCATCCCACCAACACACCTGATTCTTCAAATGATCAGCTCATCAGCAAGCTTTGCAGAAGCTTGATCATGACCTTTAACATGTGAATTCGATGTACTGGAGGAAGGAAACATCTAAATCATGCAGGATAGGAGCCCTCGACGACCAGAGTTGCTGTCCCCAAGCCTAGTGTGCTTCTTCAGCCTAATGATGGCCTCCTTCACTTGCATTTCGGTCTTCTTGGATTTTATATTGGCATTTCAAGTTAAACAGCTGCAAAACACTTCTGCAATACATGATGCACATATCTGCTTTATTTTCTCTTAAAGTATCGGCAACAGCCCACATGTTGCCACTTGTGAGCAACTATCCAAATACTTTTGAGTGCCAAAAAAATGGAGGCACTCTGCATAAAATGGCTGTCACTGCCATATGTGTGTAAAACATTTTGAAATTAAAGCTTGAAGTCCACCGTCTGAGTTCACTTTTAGACCAGTAGTGGGGAACTAATTGTCCAACGTAAGCCATGTAAGAAACTGGAAAAGTTGCAGAAGGCCACACTAACACACAAAGGTCTTCACTTTTAATTCAATGTATTTCATATTTCGTAATGTACTGTATTTGGAATTGGCTTTCCTTTCTGAATAGAAGCCTTAGTGAGTAAATTTCTTCCTTCCTCATCTTCAAACACCTTTTAATGGAACGAACAGAAGCAAACAATGTCAAGAGTTGTTAACATATAGAATGTATACAGTGAACATTTTTGGAGACTCTGTAATGCTTCGTTGCACCTCCAAAAAATCTTGCAAATGGTTTCTCTGTGCTGCATCTGTGTTTGCATGCGAGGCAGGAAGGAAGGAAGTTTTGCCTCCTTTTCTACAGCGAGAGAAATGCTGCACTGGAATGTTAATTGGTTTGACTGGTCATCCTCAGAGATATGAAACAAGGTCGTTTCCATTGAAGATCACAATGGCCCCAAATGTGTCAAGTATAGGGTTTCTGTGTACTGGATGTGTGGGAGGGGAGGGATTCTTTTTTGATTTCCTGCCTCCCTCCCACACAACTCAACGGCTCATCATCCCATAACAAATAGAAAGTCTGAGGTATTAGAGAATGTGCAGTGGTTCACAGGAAGGCTCAATCAGAATCCATTATTCAGAGAGACGCAGCAACGTTATGTAGTTATGCTAATGAGGAGCTTACTGTGCTACAAATCTTAATGCCATTGAATAATATCTCTCCCTGTCCTTCCTCTTCTTGCCCTTCTCCATCTTTCCGTCTCCCGTCTACCCTCAAGAGTTGCTTTCAAGAGTGCAGCATTGTCAAGAAGGAGTTTGCATGCTGGTTAAGAGAGATGAGGGTAAATTAGACTAATCGCAATTGAGCTATATCCTCCCACATACAGCGCCATGAAAAAGTATTTGCACCATGAATCTAATATCGGGTTGCGCCACCCTTGGCAGCAATAACTGAAATCAAGTGTTTGCGATAATGGCTTCTTCTTTCTTCTTTGCAGAATTGCCCATTTAAGGTCACACCTCAGCATCTCAATTGGATTCGAACCTCAGACTTTCACTTGGCCACTCCAAAACCGTATTTTTTTTCAATGTTTTTTTTTTTTTTTTTTTTGAGGCATTCAGAAGTGGACTTGCTGTTGTGTTTCGGATATTTGTCCTGATGCATGAACCAAGAGCACTTCAGTGTGAGGGGGCAAACTAATGGTCGGACGTTCTCCTTTAGTATTTTTTGGTGGATAGCAGAATTAATTGTCCCATCAATCACAACAAGTTGTCCTGTTCCTGAGGAAGCAAAGCACCCTCAGACCATCACACTGTCACCACCATACTTCACAGTTGGCATGATGTTCATAATATCAAATGCCCTGCCATTGTCACACCAAATGTAATAGGCCTTACAAAAAGTTCAATTTTTGACTCATCAGTCCATAAAATGTTTTTCCAAACGTCTTGAGGATCATGAAGATGTCTTTTGGCAAATATGAGACGAGCCTTTGGATTGTTTTTGGACAGCAGTGCTTTTCGCCTGAGAACTGTCTCATGTCTTTTTTTATGGTAGAATCCTAAACACTGACTTAAAATGAGGCCAGCGAGGCCTGGGCGTCTTTGGATATTGTCTATGCTCTTTTGTGGGTTTTTTTTTTTCCATTTGTAGATAATGACAGTGGTTTGCTGGAGCTCAATTCTACCTGTGCAAAGTCTAAAAAATTATCAAATTAAATAAACTCCCACGGTGAGACTGCGCCTTGCACTGGGCGCGCACGCAGCACGAAAATAGGGCCCTTAATTTATGATATTTTGTTCAGGATTCTGGTACTTCGGTCAAGAAGGGCCATTGCTGGTGTGATAGTTCACTTGCCCACTATCCGTGGCTGTGTGGATTCAGTTTCACTAGTGACGATCTGAATGCGAGTATGAATGGTTCACTGTTTTTCAATGTGCATTCGAATTGATTTGTGACCAGGCTGTAGTTTGCCTTGCACCCGAATTCAGAAGAGATGCTGCTACAGCTCCCCAACACTGAACACGATAGGTGTTTTAGAAAATGGATCGCTCTTTGTTCAAGAGAAGCCCAGGGCAAAATACAAGCTGTGCGCCATTCCAACCTATACATCGGGTTTGGCTGCCCCTTGTAGTCAAAATAAAATGTAAAAAAAAAAAAAAAAAAAAAAAATCTGCTTTTACTTTGAAAGTGGCACTTGCCAGTACAAGTGAGCAAAGTCATTTATACGATCCTGACTATTTCCCCCCAAATTAATTTGCGAAAGTGCCAAACAAGTGCTCTTCATATTTGCAAAATTACCATTTCCTGCACAGTGGAGATAAGAGGGGATTTTTCCCTTGAAATGATTTGTGGGTCTTGAGTCTGTGGTTTGTCGCTCATAATTGTTTATATATACTGTACTATAAAAATGTATACTCCATCGAGGCCAGTAACAGCTTATTAAAATGATACAGTGTATTGATTAATCCAAACACATTAAATTAATAGGGAACTCTATTGATGAATATGTTCGTGTGAACGTTGACAACCTTTCCAGTGGTCTCCATGGCCCCTTGAGAAATGTTGTTGTCCACCCCTGGTCAAGAGGTGTTCGGACAATGACAATTTTTATGGTTTCCCCTTTATACACCACAATGAAGCATTTCAAAGAGTGTAACCAGACTTATGGAAATGGTTGACTTTTAGCCTTAATTTCAAGTGTTTCACACAAATTTGAAGTCCAGCCATTTTGTGCAGAGAACCTCCATTTTACGGGGCTCAAAAGTATTTGGATAATTGATCAGAAGTGGTTTATTGGCCATTTGTGGTACATTCCCATCACTTGTTTAAGTCAGATAGATGGATTTTTGCATCAATCACATTTTCATCTTTCTGTATTTAATCCATGAAGGTGATCTATGGTATAAAGGTAAAATTACACAAATTTGTCCTCATATGTCTGTGCCTAACTGCAGTGTGAGATTTTCTCCCCCTTCCTGACTAATGAATCATCCTCATATCTTCAGTCAAAGTATCAAAACATCTCAGCATGAGGTTTTCAAAGCAAAAGCAGATTTTCTTTGATTGCTTCGCGGTGATTTCTCCCTCGGCTGAGTCACAGCATGGGGTCACAGGAAAATCTCTGGGTGGCAGAAGGACCATGCATGGATCTGGAAGGGGGTGAGGATGATGAACTGAGTGGCTGGTATGGTTTGCCTCTTATTGTATGTCTTGAGATTAACACAATATACTGTTTATACCACATGCTGTAGCACATTGTTCTCATCTGCACTTCCAAGTATGTGACTACTGTTTCTCTCTAAGTAGTACAAGATCTGGAGATAATACCTTCTTCATATGGCTGAAGCACAATCTGAAGTACTTCATTTGGTTGGCCCCTCTCTTTCACGATTTTCGCTTCCGTTTATTGTTTGCCTTAGTGTAAAATCATTTGCTTGTTGCACATTGGTTTGACTTTGCCCCATTTTCTTTTTCCTCATTCTATTTTAATCTGGTACAATCTCCCAATCTATGGTTCGTACACTAAGAAGAAAAAACAGTAAGAGTGATTATTTTTCAAACTGCACGTATAGTTCACCTCCACTCTTAAAATTTTGACGGAATAGTAAACTATGTTAAAGCACAAATCTTGAGACAAATGTCATGATGTACCGTGCATGTGAATTTTTTTAGTCGAGTATCAGTGAATAATCGTAACACAATTGAAGTAACAGTCTTGCATGAGCTAGAACATAGAATAAAATATCATACGCACACTATAAAAATGAGTTGTTTGGTATATAGGTTTTGTAGATTCAGGATAATTTTACCTGGGGACCGCATCATAGTAGTTGGCTACTGGCATATGAGAAGTAAAATAATTACAGGACAAAAATATTTGCTTATCTGTTGCAATGCCTCAATCATGCCAGGCTATTCATATACATTGTCATCATTGATGAGTTGTTTTCACTGTTTTGCCTCTGTACCAGTGGTATAGTTTATTTTCAGATTGGTATCCTTTTAGAATTTGCATCGGAATAGTTTTATTGTCATTGTACCACAGGGTGCAATGAAATGGAACAGACACAACTCGTCCAAGAGACATAGAAAAACAATGACCAACAGGGGTATACAGAATGGGAGTCCACTGAGTCGCCTTTTACAGCGCTCAGTTTTTTTTCTGTTGGTTTTTTTTTTTTTTTTTTTTTTTTTTTTTTTGCAGATGAAGAGAAACAACATAAGAGGAGGGGTGGTGGGGGAAACAACAACCCTAGAGCACAATATGAGTTTGGTAAAAACTTACTAAACAGTCACACATTGATACACGACACACAGGCATGTGGAAGTTTATAAATAGTGAGTATAAATCCTTCAAGGGAAAATACAATGTAGATTCTGCGACATAGTGCATTTTTGTTTGTGTTAAAGATTGAAAGAGAGTGTGTGTGTGTGTGTGTGTGTGTGTGTGTGTGTGTGTGTGTGTGTGTGTGTGTGTGTGTTTAATGACTTGCTCTGGACAAGACACGAGTTGAAACGATGTTACACCATAGAGGTGCATTGCACAAGGGCACCTCAGCAAGAGACAAAAAACAGTCTTGCATCTCTCCAAAGACCAGATGCCATTTTATTTTTTATTTTTTTGTCCGGGGGCGTGAAACTCCAGTTCTAAAGTCCATGTCGTTGCACTTCATACATTAATTTGTTTTTCTTCTTCTTCAAATGTTATCAATGGTCCAGGAGCTGCAGTGGATTATTTGAAGCAGGAAAAACACCATTTGAGGAAAAACAAAAGTTGGTATCAGTAGCAAAAGCCATTTGTATTTCTTGACAAATGTCAGAATGTTACCAGGTTGCTCTCCATTTTTTTTGCTGAATTCATCGGTGAGTTACTCAATATCATGAGGCTGGGTCACACTTTACACAAACAAGGTGACTCGTTTGCAGCCGAATCAAACTCATCCTTGCTGTCAACATTGTTTCAGTTAAGGCACTGCAGAGACCGAAGCTCAGGGCAGGTGGAGAGCAGAGTTGACAGGAAGGGAGGAAAAACGTGTTATGTTCAGGCACATGGAACACCAGTGTTGACATGGCTACTGTCAAAAAGTCATGTGGTGCTTATGGTGCACCAAAATGGGATTTGACTGAGTGTGCATGAGAGCCACTGCCTACCTGCCATAGCTTTTTTAAACATTTTGTTTAGCTCTGTTGAAAAGGGAATTTGTCTTCTGAAAAGGCAATAGAAACAAAAGAACACAAAAAAGAGATTGGGATGAGAAGCCGGACATGGATGTTGCAAAGAATTGTTTGTCACAAAAACAACTGGATCCCTAATTGTTCAAGTCATCAAAGAAAAACTGATTGAGAGGCAATGAAGGTTGAAATTGAGCCAATGAGTATCAAATAATGCATTATTGTTGCACATACAATTCAGAGCAATAAGCAGTATTATATGCTTATAATAGGCTATTACTTTCAGCCCATAATAGCAACCAAAGCTCTCTTTGACAAGGGAGCCACAATCAAACAAAGAAAATATGCCGCTGTTACATTGGCGCATCACAATCACCCACAAAGTAGATTTTTTTTGAAGAGAAAAATGGTGACCTGCCAAAGCGGCTGGTGGCACAAGCAGCCATTAGCTGGATGAATCCATCCAATATTACTGCATTCAGCTGGTGATGATTTTCATCCCTGAAGGGGAGATGATGCTGGGAGGGCTGCCACGGCAATCGCCGTGGATCCAGATGGCACGGGACATGAGGGGATGCATGTGAGCAAATTATCAGCAGACCATATTCCATAAAGTACAGACTGAACCTCAAACTGGAGCAAAGTCAAAACTATGTCAGTATGGCTCAGATTATTATTTTTTTGTCTTTGTGCTCCACGTATGGAAACGTACTACTGTATTTAACATAGGGGAAAATAGCCTCACAGGCAGAGGGGAGTATCTGACAGTCAGAAAATTGTTCTTGTATGTTGCAAAGGTATTTGATGGGGTTGATGTCACGGCTCTCAAACTCCTTCAATCGTGCCTTTATGGACCTTGTTTTGTCATGGGGCACAGTCATTCTCGAACAGTTTTTCAGATCATATGTTTTTTTTTTTTTTTTTTTTTTTTTTCAAAAAATTAGCATGTGTCAGTTATGGTCTGGGGTGCAATGTCAGCTCCTGGTGTTGGTCCACTGTGTTTTATCAAGAGCAGGGTCAATGCAGCTAGCTATTGGGAGATTTTCGAGCACTTCATGCTTCCATCTGCTCAAAATCTTTATGGAGATTAAGATTTCATTTTTCAGCATGACCTGGCATCTGCTCACAGTGCCAAAACCATTGGTAAATGGTTTAATGACCATGGTATTACTGTGCTCAATTGGAAGCAGTCATTTTTGCAAAAGTATTCCCGACCAAGTTTTGAGTGCAGACCTGAACATAATCATTTGACGGGTGACTTTTTTTTTTTGGTAGTAAAAACACTTTTTTATTGGTCGGATGAAATATGCTTTTTTTTTTTTTGTTTTTGAGAAAGGGAATTTTGTTTTATTCTTTATTTTTTTTGCCAAAATCATCAATATTAAAACAATAAAAGGCTTCAACTACGTCAGTTGTGTGTAATGAAAGTCTAATGTTTATCAGTACATTGCAGAAAATTATGAACTTTATCACAATATGCTAATTTTTGGAGGACCTGTGTGTGTGTGTGTGTGTGTGTGTGTGTGTGTGTGTGTGTGTGTGTGTGTGTCTGTGTGTGTGTATATATATATATTGTACAGTGTTTCAATAATTTATATTTTACAGTTTTCTATGATATTTTACGAATATGCATTTATTTGGGTTTTTAAAGCTTTACAGTTTAGTCTATTTTTTAATAATATTGTGTACTTAACTTGAGAAATACACCACACATTGTGCATATTGTCCTTTTTCTGCTCTATAACTTCAGATTTTACCAAGCATGGAGCTGTCAGAGCTGTCGAAAATGTCTGCACTGAGAGTGTGCCTATTTCAAGCAGATAAAGGCAACCGTTTAGCAACAACAGCGAAATGGCTTGCAGAGGGTACAATATAGTACATGAGAATGTGGAGCAAAGCTCATTGATTCCTCTTTGTTTGGAAGTCAGTGTTTTCTGTGACAGCAAGTCTCATTCAGATGTAATTGATTTAATGCATCATGTTGACACGAGTGGCCTTCTTGTGTGGGGATTATTATGGAGAAGAAGGTCATAGGAGTCATTGGGGCATCCCGGGGCCTGCACTATGCTACCTGAACTCGCCTCACCTCGGAGCGATCACACAAATGCAGCAGCGTGAAGCAGCCTGCATATTTGCGTGGGGAATTTGACAGACTTGAGCCATGCAGCCTACCGATCAAAGTGCACTGCGCACATGGGATGACACCACAAAGGTGTGAAAAACATTCATTTCTCTTTGCAGAGGCAGTCACACATGGCTGATGGTGTGCAAGTGATGAGGAACTGTAACATCACATTATCTGCCCCCTGTTATCTTAACACTAATTAAACGTTCGTTGTTTGGATCAACTCACACTTGGGATTCACATTGTCTTGCAGATTTGACTGTCAGCACTTTGATCAAAAGGATTATAATGAGGCGTCCTATTGAAAAGGGAACAAGCGCACTTTCCCTCATGCAAGGCTCATTTGTGAATTGTTTTGCCGAAACTTTTTGGCTCCTGAATATAAAACAGAAGAGGGAACACCCAGGAGAAGCTTGTGTCAAAGACTTTCTCTTCTTTAGTCTTATCCTGCCATTACTGTTTGAATCTTCCGGAGCGATCTACTTGTTTTTGTCAAGAATATAGTTCATTCAAACGTTGGTCTTCAATGGTCGCGCAGCAATTACGTTTCCACTACTGACAATGGGGATATACTGCAAGGATGTATAGGCGACCTCCGCTTATGAATTTATTCATTAAAATGATTAAAGAGACTTTCCCCATCACTTGCAGCTCACCGCCTCTGTTTAAAGCAAACTTATTGTATGGTCCTTCTACCGTCTATCGCCACTGGTATGATTAACTCTGTTAATGTGATGAACATGACCAACACATCTCGACCCAAAATCGCCCTCCTGCGTGTAGAGAGACCTCTACTTCTATATTCCAGTTTGTATTCCAATTTTTAGGAATCCATTAAAGTGCTGTCTTTGCTCAGATGTGATCAAAGATGACATACATTTCAAAATATCAGTTCTGCTCCATCATTCATCAAGCTTGTGATTCACTACCTGTGATTTAATAGATGCTTGATCCTGATAGACGTTTTCTTTGCTCCATTCGTCTTGCTTCGCCTCCATTTGCAACACAAAGAGTTTATTTACTCATCTGGATCTATGCCTCGTCTGTAATTTGCTTTCTCTTAAAACACCACATTGAAAAATTCCTTTCCTAGTCCCGGTATGGCAAATAGCCTCAGGATTCTGTCAGTTATGAGTGATTAGACCTTCGCTAGAATGTTTCTCAGAGGTATTTCTGGGATTTGAGCCAGCATTGTGGATTGTGGTCAAGATAGAGCATCCACTAATGAGTGACAGGTCAGCCTTGTTTATGGATTAGGGTGGACACGAACCTGTTCCATCAATGCCTCTTTTTGTTTCTTAGTTCACGTCCTCTGTTGCCATCCCTTTGTGTTCCTGCAGGTGCTTGATGCTTTGATTGCAAACACACAGGAGTCCAGCTAATGACAGTCCGGAAGGAAAATCTTCCATCTAACATAACAGTGGGATGACAGTATCATTGATTCTGTTATCCCTCTGTCTCCCTTTTGCTGAACGGCAAAGCTTCGTGTTTGTTTCGGAAAAAACATGGGTGAAGGTGTGAAAGGGCTTACAAACGATGTTACCTTAATTTACATTTTTTTTGGTTTGATTTTATTGGGTGATCTTTTGTTGTGCTCGTTGTATGTCCTCTCCATTCTGTATCAATCGCTACCTCTTAATCTATCATCCATCATTTTTTGCTGTCTCTCTGTCTCACTCAACTAGCCAAGCCAGTCGATCACCCCACACAGCTTGAGGGTTTGAGCTGGTTCCTGCCTGGAGGTCACTTTTTGAATGAGATACAAAAAGGAGTCTGAATATAAAGTACTTGATCAGTGACAGTTTTTTTTTTTCTGGCATTATTGAAATACAGGAAATTTTCACCCACACTATGTCCAGTGACAACTGAATAACTACCTGTATGTGTGTTTCCAGTGGATAGAAAAACTTTACACACCCATGTTCAAATGATTTTGTGACATAAAAAAGGTCACCAATATGGTTCATTAAAAAAAAAAAAAAAAAATCCATTGGGACCTATTTCCTGTTCAACTCAATTCATCCAAATGAAATATATATGCATATATATTTGTTTTTTGATGAGGGAAGTAAACACATACAACTGAGACACTGTGATTGCAAGCATGCACACTCTCCTGGGGGTGTGGCTGTGTTCAGAATTAACCAATCACATTCAAACTCATGTAAAACGAGAGTCAGCACTTTGTACTAAATTTCCAGTAGTAGCATGAAATTGCTTCAGCAACTTCAATGTTGCTGTTAAACTCTTAGTAGCCTCCTTGACCAGTTTTCTTCTCATCTTTTTATCAACTTTGGAATGCTGTCCAGTTACTAGCAATGTCACTGTTGTACCATATTTCTTCGACTTCATTATGAGTGTCTTCACTGCATGGTGTGGTTTATTTAATGCCTTGGAAATTGTTTTGTACCCTTCTCCTGACTGGTACGTTTTAACAATGATGCTTTTTAACTCTCTTCAGACCATCCATCCATCCATCCATTGTCTGATCCACTTTATAGAAATGTAGACACCATGCAAAATTTCGTAACAAAAAATATTTATTCACAAAAAGTGCAAGTTGGTGCTGTCTCGTCTCATCCATCCATTGTCTGATCCACTTTATAGAAATGTAGACACCATGCAAAATTTCGTAACAAAAAATATTTATTCACAAAAAGTGCAAGTTGGCGCTGTCTCGTCTGTAGGGTATTAATTGCCCCCCTCTTTCCCCCCATGCTTATAATGTGCCTCTGCAGTTAGCCCCACTCCCAAGGCATCATGCATTTCTTTTAAAGTAACTCCACATCTACTTTAACACTGTATCTGCATTCACATGATTTTGTGGATCCGCTAGATGAAATAAAATTGAGTCCATTCAATACACGATTTTTGTGTGCCTGAGAAAACATGCTCGAAGTGAGTCTGGGACCAGATCATCAATATACTGCTCCCTTAGTGTCTTCTGGGTACAAAAAAATCAATTCAATGGGCAGACTGGCTTGTGTTTGGGTTAAAAAGCTTGCAAGTTACAAGAAGAGATTGTTTTCCAGTGCAATTGTTGCTCTCCTACAGGTCAATATTCGACTTTCCTCTGATGGTGACAACAGCACACGGTTTGCTGTATTAATGCTCACTCATCAAAGAAAAAACATATGACACTTTTGCATTGCATATAAATATTGCGTAAAGGTATCCTTATACGATACACAATTTGCATATTCTACTCTCTGATATTGTTGCTGCAGTACAGATGAAATTTGCGTGAATTCTTCAAAACTTGACATTTTGATGAGGACCACACTTTAAAAAAAGGATGTGATTTTATTTTGGTAATTGGTTACACAGAATGAAATCATTTGCATCCAGATGCATTATTTAAGTAGAGGTGTAGCCTACTTCAAAAATTCTATCTGGAGCTTGGTTATTTTATTTCATGAAACCAATTGACGAAATGAAATTCAACAAAAACTTTTTTTATCCTTTCGATGCATGTTCTATCACGCCTGTCCACATAAGGTCACATCGAGTCGTGAGCGAGCTGGAGCGCATCCCAGTTGAGTTTGGGGCGAGAGGCGGCATACATTCTGCACAGTTCACCAGTCAATCACAGCAGATGAAGTCATGAACCGTACATTTTACAGCAGAGGTGATTCTGACCAGCTGGGTCTTCTGTTTAGATTGTATTGTTTGTGATATTTAATGGCCCAAAAAAAAAAGTGCTCTTAAAATATCATTGAGTCTGTTTTTTTTGAAGTTATGACTGAGAGTTATTGAAGCCCCATTTGAGCCACAGTGATTATGAAATTGCAAACCAGCACCTCCTTGTAAACGGCTTCTTCCTGCCAGTTTCTGGCGTCGTCTCGAGAGAGAAGACAACATTATGCCAAGTCTAAATGACTTTCTGGTAACACATAGCTATCACCTCCACCGCAATCCTTCTGCTCACCTCCATCTCCGCTCAGTGCCAGTGAGAAAGGGGAAGCAGAAGCAGTATTTAATTAAGTTGATAATGCATAGAATATTACAGCCTTTGCACAGATTTAAAGGACCTTATTCAATAAATAAGTAAAACACGCTCCAGTACCTGGATCGTACTGGCTTTTACTTTTGGAATTTTGCTGTAGGTTGTGTTAAGGCAAACTCAACAGACACTTGCATGTCACCAGTTTTCACTTCGGATGCTGAGACAGAACTGTGTCAGAAATGTGCGTCCTCCCTCTCACATGGTTCATGCTATTCTATTTGATTTTTGTTTTTTTTCTTTTGCCAAAACAATAGTGATGTTTTTGATCTCCCCTGTTCCCTGACAGAAACAAGTTTTCTTGACAGTATTTTTGCCTTGTCAATTTGTAGATGGATGGCAGCTGTAAAACTTTTTTTTTGGGGGTGGATTTCATCAGTAGGAACTCAGGTCTTTCCCATCAATGTCAGTGAGCTTCGCAGTAAAGTCTATTTCCTACTTTGTCTTTGCTCTTCTTTTTACCTTTTAATGTCTTTTATTAATGGTCACTTTTAATCTGATCCAAAACTGACAATTCCAGACAGAACAGTACAAACAAGGTATCAATTGTTCTAATATGTCATACAATAACAATAGCCACATTGCTCTTAGGAAGGTAGAAAAACTAGAGTCCACTCTCCAATAAAGAATCTCCTTGAGTGTCATAAATTTTACATTTTAGGGCCTGATTTACAAAGACCCTGCGTCATAGAGTTGTGCTCATAAGTTTACATACCCTCGGGGTATGTCTTCAAAGTTCTGCAGAAGTTGAGAGCCAAAACTTCAAACAGTGGACTCAGCCAGACATTCCCAGCAGACCCTCTCAATACACCCTTCAGTCATTGCCCACATGAGCATTCAAGTTCCGTAGCAGAACGAGGGCGGCTCCAGTGTGAGCGCTCGGCAGCACGCCCTCCAAAGCCTCCAGGTCAGGTTCTGTGCTTAGCAAGCTCAATGATAATACAAACCTTTTGAAAATAGGATAAAGACTGATAAAGTTATGAACGTTCCGGGATGATCTCCCGCATCACTAAACCTTAGCATATTGGCCGAGATGCATCACATGGATGCATTTTTATGGTGAAATATGGGCACGGTTTATGTAAATTGGAGCACTGTGGGCACCCACTGTCATTTAGCAAGAAATCTGGTTCATCAAAATGCGCACAGTAGTGTGAAGAAAATAATCCGGTACGCATGTCCTAAATCAGAATCAGAATCAGAATCAGAATCATCTTTATTGGCCAAGTATGTAGAACACACAAGGAATTTGTCTCTGTCTCTGTTATGATGGCGATTTTATGTATGTGCATTTCGATGCATTTATTAGTGAATGAGGCCCATATTTTCTTTGGCCAATGGCGCTGGGCCCCAAGGATGCAGGCTGGCTACCAGGGCCGGCCAGTCTTTAAATTGAAAACAAACTAACTCAACAGAAATGGATCTTTTGAAACTCTTTTTTTGTTGTTTTTTAATGCCCTCCTGCTCAAGTCATACATTTGCATGTTTGCTCAATCATAACCGCCCCATAGACGGATGAAATTAGTGGCATGTGTTTGCCATGCCCTCGAGGCTGTTTGACTGGCAAATTAGGGGCTAACGGTGCTGTGCTCACGGACAGAGCCTTCATGAAGAAGAAGTCAGAGAGACATGGGAAAGAAAATACACATAAAAGCAGCATAATGACTGAGTGACAAGTTTATTCGTTTTACCACATTTGCAGTTTTGAGGTTAGTACCCTTCCCGTTGAATCCAGAAGAGCCAATTCTCCATCGAGCAATCATTGGACACCAAGAAGTGAACCCTCTTTCAAATAAACATCTTTATTTATGGTTACAACTATTGCAGTTGAGTAAGAAAAAGCCCTCCAGAGGCATATTTGACAACATGTTTATTAAAGTCAGTGAGCAGCAATTTTATTGCCTCAAGGCCTGGATTCGATATTTATTATAATTATTAACATCATTGTCATAAAGGCAACACAGAGCAACCTCTCATTGTCTAGTGAATGGAGTGTCGACGTGTTCAATACTGAAATTGTAAATGATGCCCAGGATTGAGCTAAAACGATGTGGTCACAATATTGATCACAAGACAAGTCAAAGGAAGGAAGGATTTTACCCTGGTTGCTTTGAGGTAAATGTTCTTCGCTGAAGGTCATATAATGAGAACTTTGCCTCTGAAACTTGTGAAGATTTAATAAACGGGGACCCAGAAATAATCCATCATCCTTGTGATTAAAAGTATCTCCAAACATTCTCACTTTTGATTGACAGAAGGGCCGTTCAGGTACGGCTAAATCTAGGTCACGCTTATGACGCATATACACGCACACTCAATGTCAAAGAGAAGTAGATGCCAGGTTTTTGGTCTTTTTCAAGCAGTTGGGGAGGCAGGACTTCAGTGACGAGGTGATGGATTGATGCTCTCAGTCTTGGCAAGTGATGGCTCAGAGACGGCGTGTGTGTGTTACTTTTCCATCAGTCCTGATCTCCTTCCTCACCCTTCCTTCCAGCCGCCACTGTCAGGACGGCAGTCTGAGAGGATATCGATATAATATAAATGAGGAAGCAGTTACCTTTTGCTGTTTTCATCACTTCCTCTTCTCGTCTGCCTTCACCTCCCACATGTCAGTAAACAAATGTCTCAGACAGGAAGAGTAAACAGCAAGACTGGCAATGCAAGAGAAATGATTATAGAAATGGATATTATTGACAGAATTCCCATTGGAATGTCCGGTTTCTCAGTGGTATGTGCAACTCTGTGGTGTTACTTTTAACTCCCACTGGAAACACGCAGTACGTTGTGTGATTAATTGAAGTTCACAGCAAATTTATGCAGTCATTGCACACGACGCTGAATAACAATGTCACCATCATGTCCGCGTGCCAACACCTGGGAGCTGCCCAGGCGACAAATATTATGGACCACTAAAATAGCCAGTCTGGGGTCGTCATGGCAGTGACAGAGATACTGATCCTCTCCAAGCTAGCTGAAATAAATTGCTACCCATTACTGCTTTGAGAAAAGAAAACATAAGTGCTTAGAAATTCAAGTCAAAACTAGATTTATCGTTTTTATGTCATTTTCAGTCAAAACATATGAGCTTGAATACATTATGTACATCTTGTTGCAGGCATAGGTGCTAGCGGTCAACATCCAAAACTATGTTAGCGACGCATCTGTGTGTTTTATAAAATGGTAATTCTGAAATAAACACAAATGTATTGCCTTTGTTACAAAAATAAAAGCATAAATAGGGGGCCAAGTGTAATACATTAATGTGAAAGATAGTTTTTACAAAGAACTATAGCTAATTAAAGTGTTGCCATAATCTCATGAAATGTTATTCTTTGTATTTTCAAGGTTACGATATTTCTGTTTTGGCTTCACACACAGAACAACACCACACAGCATGCAATTAAAAGAAAAAAAGTGCAACTAATGGCTCCCGCATTATCAGAAAGATGCTGAAGTCGCTTCACTCAACCTCAATTCATACGATGGCCCATAGAAGTCCCCTGGCTACGGTTCTTTGAGTTGGAATAAACGGTGGCTGGCTGTGCAGTCAAAAAAATCCATCCCCAAAAAACGAGAAAGACAAGGACTTTTGTCAGATGCTGTACAAATCGATTTGGTATACGTATGTTTTCACAGTCTGCAGCGGCCTGTTTGACTCCTGTGGACACACTCTATGTCCAGTTCAGGAAATCAGGCCTCTTGTTTCTAAAAATAGCTTCTTTTTTTTTTTTTAAATCCAGAAATGTTGTGATGGAAAATTACATTTGGCTGCATTCCTGTCCTCTGCCAGGGGAGAATGCAGTTGTTGCAGTCTATGTGAGAGAACTGGACCACACATGTTAACTGAACGATCATTTTAAGCAGCGGACTCTTTTAGATGTCCATCCTCTCTGCTTATTTTCTACAATCAGAATTATTTCCCATTTGGTGAAGAAATTTATTACCGTGGTTAATTTCATAGCAGGAGCATATATGTTGATGCTTCATTGGTGACCTTTATGCCAAAAGCTCAGTTCACGCATGCAAACAATTCTCTTCGCTCAAATAGCTGGGCGGTTGTTTGTGGGTTTTTTTTTCATGATAACTGAGATTACATGTTGCGTTGTTTAGAACTGATGAGTTGTTTTTTCTTTGGAATTTGTATCTGCTTGCAACAAAGTTGTCTTTCTTGATTCATGCAGTAATTGGCAAAAATAAAATGTCAATTCATATGAGATGAATTGTTGTTCTCGGTTACTACAAGGTGGGAGGCATCTAGCGTATCGTCAAGTATGTGTGGCATCAAGCATCTGCGTGAGTTTCTGCTATGTGCTGCCATGATGGAGATGGCAGCTTTGCAGTTAACACAATGGCAATCTCAAAGACCCCTGACGCTGCTATGCTGGTTAATTATACGCAGTACAATCTCTTATATAATTCTGTTTTTGGATTACAATCATGCATTGATACTTTTCTGTGCAGATCTGTGGAAACATATGATAACACACCTGGAGCTATGTTTGATCACCTCACAGCTTTGACAGTGCTCAACAAACACTGCCCTAACTCTCTCTCTCGCTCTCTCTCTCTCTCTCTCTCTCTCTCTCCTTCTCTCTCTCCTTTTCTCCTTCTCTTTCAGAGCTTATTGTGTACATATTTACATAGTGTTGATAGTATTTTCTGATGAAAATGAAATGATTTGCAGACATGTCCATCAATCACTCATTAATTTGTGATTGGATGACCGAGGACGCAGCGGTGGAACTTTAGGGTACATTTACAATGAGTTTCCACCAAAAAGTGTGGAGGGATAAAACTAGATTTTCAGTTTACAACAACGCATTATGCACGGAGCCACTGATGGTTACACAGCACGAAAACATCACAACATAGATCTGTTCGTCATTGCCAAGGCCGTTTTGGGCACCTCTATTTCTACTGTTGTACTAGTTAACTGTTGCTTCTCATAGCCCTCAGGCTAATAAAAATCCATACAAGACAACATCCAAACAACCCATTAAAAAGAGTTTATAGGTTCATGTTCTGCACTCCTGTTCTGACATTTTGTCCCTGATAGAACCGCAACTCCGCATCCGAGATGAGGCGCTTGCACTCAAACAGAAAAGGTTCAGGTGCTAAGAGATTTCCCACAGTGCATGTGCCCCTATTAACATCTCTGCGTCAAGCAATCCACCGACACCTGGCACCTGCTGATAGGCAGAGGCAGAGACGCATGTGAGAAGAAGGGAAAATGACTGGAAACTAAACAAGACAGACAGGGATTGTCGATGCCAGCAGATGTTGTGACTTGAGGATGAACTATGTACTTTACTCTTTCATTTCTATATGTGAATAAGAATGTGCCGTCGACAAATACCTTATTTTGGAGATGTAAAACTTGTATACCCTCCATTAATGCTAAATTAAACAGAGGATTACCGTATTGTCCGAATATAAGACGGTGTATTTTGCATTGAAATAAGACTGAAAAAGTGGGGGTCGTCTTATATTCGGGGTCTAGACATTATACCCATTCACGACGCTAGATGGCACCAGATATCATTGAAGTGAATGCTGAACTTTACTCCCCAGGCCAAAGTGAACCCCTGCCACGAAGAATAAAAATCAAAATAGCAGTAGCACGAATAAGAAAAATAAATAGCGGTAAGAAGGAAAAGAGAAGAAAATAATCGAAAGAGAAAACAGAAAATGGAGAAACGTAGTGACAATCTGGAGAAAAGTGGGTCGAAGATCGGCCAGGTTAACGGCAGCTGAGGAGAAGTTATGATGTAATTTACATTTCAAAAACCAGAAGCCATTCATTTACGAATGTGATTGCACTTTAGATTTGAATGAGGCAAAATAAAATGCTTTTTCTCTCATATGTATATTGTGATAATCATTTGTTTCAGATGTACTGTAATTATTTTCTGTCTAAAAAATAATTTGGTGTTCAAAAAGTCTTTTTTCAAACTTGAGTCTTGAAAAAGATGGGGTCGTCTTATAATCAGGGCCGTCATATATTCGGGCCAGTACGGTAGTATCGTCTATGAGTGTATTTGTTTTTGCACACACTGCACACGAAAAACATATTTGTTACCAAGTTAGCAACTCTTTTTAAGCTCAGCTCAAGTTGTTGGCCATCTGTTAGTCATCAAAAAGGTCATCCAGTAGTAAGAACACCTAGTTTCCCTTGGAAATTAGCTGTGGGGAAACATGTGAGCCAAAGGGCCATCGCACACCGCGCAATTCTTCCAAATACAACTACGACTCAACCATCCAAAAAAAATGACAGCTGACCCCCTGCACATTCGGCGATTTAGCACAAGGACTCCTTGAGATGTAAACTGTGGGAGCCTGTATTGTGTTCTGAGGCACCTCATACAATATATTGTACCGTATCACTTTTTAATCCAGAAAAAGATGGAGGGTCGGTCAAGGACGACAGAGGTTGCTACAGAAAGAGGACATGGGCGAGAATAACGACAAAAAATGGGCATACCGTGTATTGAAAAGGCAGTGCTTGCTCCCATTCGTTTGAATGCAACTGGCATAGTACGTACGCCACTCGTGTATATTTTTACCAAAAACATTCCGATTTTATCCACAATATAAAATATGGTTTCTATATTTCTATTATTTGCATCTCTCAGTGTGCGGTGGCACTTAGTTGACTCGTTAGCGTTAGGGGAAGTATTTTACTGGTCAATGAATTTGTTTAGTTTAAGCTGTCGTCAGCTTTAAAAAAAAACGACTGTACCTGGCTCGATTCTGTAAATATTTCTACTGCACACTTTATTTTTGAGTTAGACTTTAATTTTTTAATTGTGTTATATGTGCATGTGAGCCGTTCCTATGTCCAGAAAAGGCAAAAAAGAAAATAAAGAGTGTATGGATCCATTCTTGGAGGGGTGTGGAGAGGGCGTTATGGACTATGTATTCTCCAAAAAGAACTTCCATCCATTCATCCATCCATTTTCTGAACCGCTTTATCCACTCAAAGGTCGCGGGGCATGCTGGAGCCTATCCCATGTGTCTTCGGACAGAAGGTGGTGGACACCCTGAACCAGTTGCCAGCCAATCGCAGGGCACACAGAGACGAACAACCATCCACGCTCACACTCACACTCACGTACAATTTTAAGTGTTCAATCAGAACTGCCATGCATGTTTTTGGAATGTGGGAGGAAACCGGAGTTCCCGGAGAAAACCCACGCAGGCCTGGGGAGAACATGCAAACTCCACACAGCAAGGCTGGAGCTGGAATCGAACCCGGTACATCTGCACTGTGAGGTCGACACGCTAACCACTGGACCACCAGGTCGCCCCGTTGCCCATCCCTGCTCTTCACAATTATATAATGAAATTCAATGTGGCTACCTAAAGCGCCTAAAATGTTTTACTGTTTTAGTGTTGTTGAGTGGTGCTGTGTGGTGATGTGATAGAGTAATTTCTTAATTTCAGAAAATACTATCCGATATCAACTAACTAGAATGACTCCACAATTCAAAAGCCTTTTTCGTCCCCCTTATCACACAAGCCCGTCTGTTTGTGTGGACTAATGATGATGGGCTCTAATGTTCTTTTGGAAGAAGCAATTAGCTGCTGCTCTCTCCAGACACAGGATGCATACACAAAGTAGAGCATAGGCAATAGAGTTTTTTCCTCGCTTTGCTTTCAGCTGAACCATTACCTGGCAATATTGAGCTGTCTGGGGCTTTAGAAGGAACGAGGAGTGCTTCAAACTGCCTGAAATAATTGCATGAAATTCAGTTTTATGACAGTATAGCGTGGGGGTGTTCTGAATGAGGGGCGAAAACACATCCCAAGAAGCCAGTGAGAGGGTGATATAGAAATATCAACCGGCCCTTCACATAAAACGTTGAACAGACAAAAGAAGCACTATAAGGATGAGATGTGTGTCGTATCATTTCTTGCTGACGTAGAGCTCACATATATTTTATTAGAAACAGATTTTCTTCCGCACAGAGGAAATGTGATTGTGAATATTCAGGCAGATTCTGAAGTCCACCCTCCACTCCCTCATCTTGGAAGGCCGTTATGAATTTTGGAAAAACAGATAAATGTTTAATCCCCTCCACATATTACATACACAGCGCACAACAAATTGATGAATAACTAGTTTTAAAATCAGAAGTCAAGATTAATAACTGTTATTGTGGATTACATTTGACAATTTGAAATTTTGGTTCAGACTTTAGCAAGCATCATGGAACTTGACATGCTTGAATTGCTTTCGCGGGCCAAGTAAAATAATGTAACAGGCCAGATCTGGCCCCTGGGCCTTGACTTTGACACCTGTGATCTAAATGATCTTGTGTGGAAATGAATTGCCTGGATATTCTCGTCCTTGAGTTTTGCCAAATCATATTTGCCCGAAGCAATGCTTTGTTGTGGATGAAATGCATCACTGTCATGCCACTTGTCTTTCAAACTTTTTGACCTCCAGTGCGTTTGTTATTCACTTGCTAAACTGAACAGGGGAGTAACTCTTGTTTGAATCCACCAATTTTTCTTGTGAGCTGTAGTTTATTGGAACACCTGCCTGACAGCTATGTTTTGATGTTGTCACATGATCATCAGTGCTGAGTGTCTTCTTTGGGTTTCAGATTGCCTATGAAGTCTGCATGTGTACTGTGATAGCCGAGGTGTAACTAACATCAGAAATCGGAGAGCTGGTGAAAAACACATGAAAAAATGTGCAGCTGAGAGAATATTCATTCATTCATTCATTTCCCGATCTGCTTATCCTCACAAGAGTCGCGAGGGGTGCTGGAGCCTATCACAGCTGTCTTCGGGCAGTAGGCGGGGGACACCCTGAACCGGTTGCCAGCCAATCGCAGGGTACACAGAAGCGAACAACCAACCGTACTCACACTCACACCTAGGGACAATTTAGAGCACTCAATCCGGCTGCCATGCATGTTTTTGGAATGTGGGAGGAAACCGGAGTACCCAGAGAAAACCCACACAGGCCCGGGGAGAACTTGCAAACTCCACACAGGGAGGCCGGAGCTGGAATTGAACCCGGTACCTCTGCACTGTGAGGTCAATGCGCTAACTAATTGTATTTATATTGCACTTAATTGAACTTATTGACCTTATCCATATTTGTATTTATATTGCACTTAATTGAACTGTGTTTTCTTTTCTCTTCTTTCTACCCACAATCTTGCTGCTGAAGGCTGTAAATTTCCCCAGTGTAGGACAAATAAAGGATATCTTATCTTATCTTATCTTATCTTAACCACTGGCTCAACAGGCCGCCCTCCAATACATTTGAAGGGGAAATGACAATCAATAAAATTGCTTACAGCATTTTATTTGAGGATCCAATTAAAGCTGACTGAGCACCCCAACCGTTTTGGAAATATTTCTAAGAAATACATTTTTTTGGTGCTAGATCTCGTCTGTTGCAGATGTAAATACTAATTTGGCAACACAAACATTTTCTTGAACATAGCAACATATATTTCCTCATTTGGAATATATTTTAGCCCACATTAAGATGCGAAACCTTTTTTTTTTTCTTTGTTCATCGTGGTGAGGACATCTGTAGAAGATGCAAATGATATGATCATTTTTCAAGGGTAAAGTTGATCCAAAGTTTTGGTCGTCAGCTTTGTTTCGAGTTATCAAAGGCAGCTGAGCCAGTACGGCAAAATCATTTGTCCCATGGTATGAGGCATTCAAATTCATTCCTGTCCCACTTCGTCACGTGTCGTTTTCTCTCCCAGTCGCTCTGATGTTTATCGTTCAGAGACACTGTGACACTGCAGTGTGAACACAAAGGTCAGGCAGCACATCAGTTTGCTGAAGCAAGCGTTGCCTCATTATGAAGAATCATTGAATGATTGGAAGAAATGAAAAATACACATGCGGCATGTTTGTATGCATTACACAGGATTGCTTCAGGGAAGCTTTGTCAGTCGAAAAGCACCAGTTCGTGTTTGTATTTTGTCAGCAAAACTCTATCTGCTGCAACAAAATGAAATTCCACATGGGAAAGAAAACTTGCTCCAACAGCAAAACTCTTTCATTTTTGTTATTAATCCATATGCAGAGAAGACGTAAACCATCAGCAAGGATTGTTTGACTGTAGTTGTTTTGAACGCTTGTACTTAGCGTCCAAAGGAATTCTACTGCAATTTGGAAGGATGCTGCCACATGGACTTGTACAACTTGTACAGCAACTAAATTATGCTTTGCATCTGACTGTGAATTAGTATATTTACTTCATAATGACTATTCCCTGCGATTGGCTGTCAACCAGTTCAGGGTGCCCCCCGCCTACTGCCCGAAGACAGCTGGGATAGGCTCCAGCACGCCCGGGACCCCTGTGAGGATAAGCGGATTAGAAAATGGATGGCTGCATTAAACTCTGAGTTCTGCATATTTCAACGTAAACTTTAAATGTACTGCTTTGATAATGTGATATTTTACTTAGCCACACATTATTATATCCAAGAGGAACATAAGCGACTCAAATATTGCTTTTAAGCTACTATCATGAAATTGAATATTTTGTCATGATATAATGGGAAAATATAAATGTAGGAAGATATTTTGGAATATTTGTAATATTTATGAATTAAAGGTTAGGTTTAGCAAACATCCTCATAGATTACAGAGCAAGGTATTTTTTTTTTTAGTTCAAACCAAAAAAAAAAAAACAAACAATGATGTTCTAGTATCAAAACGTTTTGAAATCAACATCAAAAATATGTTTTGGGAAACATGAAGCCATCTCTGATTCAAAATTGCTGTTGACCAGTGTAATAGGGTTTTTTTTGTGTTTGTTTGTTTGTTTTGTTTGGTTTTTTTAAGCAACAACAATTTTCCTTTCTCCTGGGAAAATACCCCCCCCCCTTTCCTTCTGCAACTTTGATTCAAAAGTGCACTCACTAGCAGACACTCCAGTCGGTAATTCTGCAGACTCAAAAAGGATCGCTCATCATCAAAAATTTGGCCTACAATATCATGTTGCATAAAACAAGCACATTTTTATAAATAAATATTTTGCAAATCACACCTGTATTTACCAACTTCTACTTCAATAAAAAATATAATTTCAACAGTTTTTTTGTTTTCGTTTTTTGGAAACAGTAGAACCTGTGTTATCGCCTGGCCAGTGAGCATACATATTGCGCTGGGATGAAGTAATTATGAGTACATGTGTCTCTGCATTGTATAAGAGTTATTTCTCAATAATGTGGAGTCAGCAAGTCGGCTGCATACTTAATTCCAATGTCATTCTATTTTAGTCACACATCCCCCCTGAGAGACGGAACAATCAAGAACAATCTATCGGAGCCGCGCCTTTTCCTTGTTCTACTTGTGGTGTGACGGGACCCGCTGACTTCAAAGGTACTATGGACTCTCTCTTCATACCTCCGGCCTCTGCTAATCACTTTGTTCAGCTCATCATTGCGGCAATTATATTTCCTGGCAGTGTTTTTGGTTTCAACATCTGACACTTGTGTGTCCCCATAAGGCCTCCTCTGGGGACTGTCTCACTTTGCTAGTTAGCTAATTGTTTATTGGTATTTCAATACGTTTCTTCTCCCCCACCCCTCATTTGAATATTCCACACAGTTATAATGTGGTGAATGTCAGTTGACGCACGTGGTTAAATTGATTTATAATAACTTAACCGTTTCAACATGCTCCCAACTGTTACACAACTCAAGTCAATTTATTAAAAGACTCTTTGTAATTGCAATTAGTATACAAAGTATGTTGCGGTTTCATTACTGGATACATGGATGCCAAACGGTGTGACGCATTTTCTACAATTACAAAGTGCTTTGAGAGCTAATCATGAGTCACATTCGTAATGATGATAATGAACCCATTGCTGGTTTTCCATAATAAGTTGGTGAAATATCTTTGACCAAAGAGCACTAATACACGTTTAACATCAGTAGCTTCAAGAATTTTGAAGCTGTTTTCGTGCAGCTTTTTGCACTGTCATGAAGACACGTTCACCATGTTTAGAGTGAAAAGTTGCGACTCTTCTAAGAGTGCATATTACGCTATCACTGCATGACAGACGTGTCATTGTCATTGATGAGCGATTGCACCTTTTGAACAACAGTTACAAAGTGTTGCATCAACAGGCTGTAACGCTGCCTGTATTGTCTTCGTGAGAATTTGAATGTTTGAATTGTAAAACGAGAGGCGTTTGACGTTTATGAGAGACCAGTGCAATGACTGTTTTTCTTTTTTTTTTTTTTTTGTCGGGGTGGGGGGATTCCAATTGTATTTCAGCCAAATGCAGCTGGGCCTCGCCAACTCAGTTGAATAAACAGAATACAGAATTCGTGACGCTGTGGAATAGTCTTACTTTGGCCCCTCTACAAATCTGACTCTTACGGGGCCTGAGAATCGTCACCATTTTCTTGTTTTCTGACTCCTAAGACAAGGACTTCTGAAACAGTTTGTTGTTCAAGAGCGGCTTGACACAAGGAAGCTGAAACCTATGTCTCGCATACAATTTTCACAACATTCAAATCTTTGGAGCTAGTGAATTTGTTTTTTTTTTTTTTTTTAATTAGTTTTCAGATACAATCCTCTAAATTACAATGAATTAACACTTGAAATGCATCAGTCTGTATGGAATGAATGCATGCATTACTCAAGTTTCACTTTCTGAATAGTATTCCTGAAATATGTACTGTACAAAAAATGCTGCTTACTTGACGTAAAGAGAACTGAAGCCACCAGAGGCCAAATTGCGTCGCCACTTGCTAAGTGTGCTTAACTTGAATTGATTTTTTCTGTGGCTTTTTCACGTTATTTTCTGTCTTCTAATGTGATTAGAAATATTCTCTTAAGGTCTATCTACTCAAAAATTTGACTGCATCATGTTGTCAGAACCATGAACAATGAAATGAAAGAAAAGCCCATCAAGAAAAAAAAAATGCTGAGAAATGTAAACCTAACCTAAGTCACGATTCACTAAATTGAGATAATATAGTCCGATTGGTCGAAGTGAAGAGTGAAGTTTGTTCTTTGAGAGGCACTTATTACTCTATAGATGGATCCTAACATAAAATATGCACTGATAACTCTATGTTTAGTAAAATACGAACAAAAGTTCTCAGCAACAGTGGCAATGTAAGATGGCTTCAGCTGTGAGGGGCCAATTGTTAACCTGTTCACATATAAGTCAAAGACTATGCGGTCATGTTCCTGCCTGGCTCTGTTTAACCGGGAAAACGTCAGTAGTGATGATGTTTAATTGGTGAATAATGCCCAAGCAAGTCTCGCTGAGAAAAGAAAATGTTTTTGGAATGTGGTAGAAAAGCGGAGTACCCGGAGAACTCCATACAGGAAGCCCGTCGCCGGAATCAAACCCAGCACCTCTGCACTGTAAGGCGGGCATGCTAACCACTGTGCTGCCCCATCAATAACTTGAAACAAAACAAAACATTGTTCTCTTGCTCTCCAGAGTGATATGGAATCACAAATCTCTCATTGAATTTAAATTGATAAAAGTTGCTGGTTCCATTGAAAATGAACTTTTGGCGCTGGACATGTATTTGCTATGGTACTTTAGGTGCATGCCCGGGATGGCACAAGTTTCAATACAAATGTTTGGCAGGGAAAGTAAGCTTGTCTAGTCTAAAACATCAGACATAAAGGCACACCTTGCTGTTCACCTTTCACGATGCCACCTTCTATATTATAATGCAGTGCTGCATTTGTCGAGTCAAAAGAGATATTGCTTGGCTATATCACTCAGCTCTGGAAAGTTTATTTCATGCTGCTTCCACCATTCAAGTGGATCAGCCTGTTCATAAATGACTGCTTTGATTTTGGCAGCGTTCAGCATGATTGACTCCATGATTGCCTTGCGCCGAGCTCCTTACTTGTCAAATGCAAAACAATGTGAAAATGACTGCTCTAATGTGGTCTGTTTTTTTTTTTTTTCCTCCCACGATCTGCGTACATTATAGCAACATTTACTGCTGTGTGTCTTCGATTCAACATTGAAATAATTAGGCTGAGTTTCTGGCTTTTTTTTTTTTTTTTTTGCAACAGCCGATTAACATACTTTGTTTTGTTTTTTGTGATTTTTTTTTTTTTTTTTTTGGTTAATTGTCTGATGCTGCCAGACCAAACCAATTCCAAACTACTAAAACTATGCATCTTTTGGATAGTACCTCATCTGTTTTCTGTACCATGTTGCCTGTATAAATGGGGTGTGTCAGCAGCCATGAATTTTTTTTGTTTTGATTATATATATATATATATATATATATATAAAGTTCAATACAATCTTCCAGTGTCTTTTTTTTTCTCAGATCTAATCTCAAACTAAATGTATTTTTTTTTAGCATTTTTTCACTCCCTCATGCTTGCTCAGTTCATTGAATATAAATGTGAATGATTGCCTCCAACTAGGTTGTAATTTGCTTCTCATTTGAGAGTCAATTGCAAGATAGACTGCAGCTCACCCAGGTCCTTGAACAGTTTAAGTTGTCAAGGCTGTCAATTCGTGGGTCGACTTCAACCCAGGCATGTTGCGACATGTGAAGAGTAAAAATAGATAGATAAATAACTAACACCAGCCTAATTATGGATCCTTTATATTAATTTCCGTTCTCGTTCACTCGTCGGTGCTTTACAACACGGATTTTCTTTTCCAATCCAATATTGTCAGCGACTTCATTATCAGAATAGCTGAATTTGCGTATTTCCTGTTCAACTACGTGGGCTACAAGGGAAGACAAGCTGCAAGAACCAAGTGAGTATGCACTCATTCATTTACGGACTCATTCATTTACGGAGGCCTCCACACATGAGACATCACTGCCGTCAATATATGTATATGTTTTTAATCACACATGTACACACACTGACATTCAACAGTCTGTCTCTTATATTTAATGAACGTATGTGACGTGTTTCAAGTCAAGTCCAAGTGCACAGTGCATCCCAGAAAGTAATGTAGCACTTCGGCAAATGGGAGGGATGAGCTTCATTGGCGCAATGTGTCGAAGAAGCGTGTTGCTTTTCCCATTGAGCTAAACTGTATCATCACTCGAGGAAGCCTCCGCTGGTTGTACCCATTCAGACCGAGCCGCCATCTTTTACCGGGAACTGCTGGTGATCTCTTCAGTTCACTTGTAATGAGGCGCTGTAACTTTGGCTCCAATAAATGAATCATAACTTGTCATTTTTATAATTTTTTTTTTTCTTGGATTGGGTTCATCAGACATGCAGTTACGACACTGGGCACGTTCATTTTATAATCGGGCCTTTTGTAACATATTAAATATGAACACCAAATGCTTTCCAAATTAAAAAAAAAAACAACTAAGAAATCATCATTGGTCACAGTGTCAACACATGCACTTTTCCGAAGCCATACGTGATCATCATCAATTGTTCTCATGACGACTGTAATCATTTGTTATTGATAATCAATGCCTTAACTGTGCAGTGGTTGTGTCCGTGTGTGATTATCAGGGGGCTTGTAAGCGTGCATGTACAATAATGTATCCCATGTTTACGCCAAAGGGGGAAAGCAAGCCTACAAGAAAAAACATGAATTCCCCGGTAATGATATAATCACTCGCTGTTGGTTTCATCAAATACCACACACCTCGAATTTTGATGAACCGTTTTAGTTATTCATTGGTAAAATCCTTTTACATGAAAAATGAAAACCTGAAGACAGGAATTCCATTTCTAAAGATCCTGCTGGTTTGGAGAGCCATGCTGACAGAGAATCTATTCAAGATATATTAACCACAAACACAGTATGAATTGTTGTCATGTAAAATTTTCCTCCAAGTGACGACTGCATCATTTGCAAATCCACTTGTAACTGTGGCTGTGAGTGTGTTTTAATGATTTTATTCTGGAGATGTGATTTATTTTCTAGAGGTGCAGAAACTCCACTGTATTCCATACTAATTAAATGTATTTATGCCTTGAGACCACTTCCAACACAACCATTTCCCTTTGTAGTGGAAATAATATGTTCCTTTTTTTTTTTTTTGCCCCCTTTGATTAGTCTACACAAGAACTGTCCACAATTATATGCATGCCTTTTGTAACACTTTTACAGTATATGTTTCTTCCATTTTAGGTTAGATCTGAAGAGGGTGACTATATAGTTTAGGAAGGGGGATCAAAATCCGCAGACCTTTTGCTGTGTTTTACTTCTTGGTCATTGGTGAACACCTGTTAATGTAAAGCTAAAAAAAAAAAAAAAAAAACCCAACGTTACAGAAGCAGACTGGAAATCTTCAAACGCTGGTCCTTGTGCGTTCTGAGCTGTTTAAGTAAGCTCGATATGTTGGTGTTTGATGATAAGCCGTGAGGTGTAATTGACACGCTTGCATATCCTGCCATAACATTCACTTTATGAAATAGGGTGGCATGGCCATTGACCTTCTTCTCGTCGGGGGACATCATTCGCTGTGCTACTTCATTATTGCAAAAAAAAAAAATCAACATTTCTAATGAAAGAAAAGGATACAAAGCAAACTGTAATTCACTCACATTGAATGTGAAGTGTACACCCCACCCTCGTCATGAGTGTGCTTTGGAGAAAGGGTGAAGAAAGACAGCTAAGTCCAAAAGAAGGGAACAACAAACATCAAGGCAGGATTTGGCACTTTGAAGGGGAATGGACTTGGTGCTTGCTGTGATTTATGGTGAGGAATGAATCCTGTTTATGCATAGAAACACATACACATGAGCGCCTCCCTTGTCCCGCTGTCTGTAGCGTTAGCATTCATCGACCAACCGGCAGCACGGTGAGCAAGTGGTTAGCGCATCTGCCTCACAGTTCTGAGGTTGGGAAAACATGAGATTACATGTTTTCCCCGTGCTTCTGGGTTTTCTCCAGCTAATCAGGCTTCCTCCCATTTTCCTCCAAAAATTGTCTTCATAGGTTTACCCGAACCTTCACTCAATTCATGTTCTCACACAAAAGAAGTCAACATTTAAACATGTACATGCATAAACCTGGTGAGTGACATCTCTTCAGTCAATCACTTATCAGTGTCATTTACCTTGAATCCAAATTTCGCATCTTTTATCGCATATTTTGGACAAGTCTATGTTTGCAACTCTGTAGCATGCAGCAGTGTGCCCGTCCTGTGCACAAAACAAGATCCAGCCTTGGTTGGATGAGTTTGATATTGAATAATTTGAACTTTTTGCTTTTTTTTTTTTTTTCTCAAACCCATCAAACAAATTCAGACCGAACCAGAAATAGAGCTGAGCCCACAAAGTATTTTCAGTCAGCCACAGAAAATAGTGATACTGATGAAAGTTTTCCAACATATCTGTTGAGGTGTACTCATTTAAATGGAGCATTGTATGTTGTCGCTGTTTACCAAAATGCCAAATGTCCCCTTTTCAAGAGCTTTTGCATGTAATAAATACATCTGTTCAAAAAAGCATTGTGTTCTCGCACTTAAAATCTGATTTAACTTCTGGCGTTTTCTCTTTTCTCTCCCCTTTGTTCTTCCTTTCCTTCTTTTGTTCTCATTCTAGCTGAGTCATCCCTCTGTTTTTGTTCGAGTTGGGCATGACTGTTGCCTAACGGCTATCATCCTGCGTATCTACTAGGTCTGTATTGTTGTGGACCGGTATTTCCAAACCCATGTATTGCAACCTCCAAATCATGCCACTGTTGGTAAAAGATATCAGCGTGTTAACGAGCGTGACAGTGACATGGACTCAGGCTTGCAACTGTGATCTGGAAATCACAATGTGTTGGATTTGTGCCTGCGGCGAGGCTTGCACGTCAGAAAGCATTACTGTTCTGTGGATGACCAATTCTCCATTCAAGCTATGATTGTTCATTTGCAGGAAAGAATGGATTCCTCTTTCATCAATCGGATGTTCATTTTCTCACATTGACACCGACCATTGAGAAAGTTTGTCTTGATTTTGTCAAGAGTTGCCTCTTCACACATGCCGCACATGTCAGGAGCTACTTCAGACATACTCTCACCTCAGAATAATAATGAAGTTGCACAGGAAGAATCTGACGTTCTGTACACCTTACAGGATTGTGCCAATGTGGTCACGTTTTTAATTCAATCACAAATCACAGATTGTCCTCCTCTTGTGACAGAAGTCAGAGTCCGTATATCTTTTTGTATTTTCAATACAACCTTACCTTCCGCACCTGTGTATAAAATGGTCTCCCCCTTAAATTTGATTTTCCTCATTGTTTCATGAAAACTGTAACCAGTATAGTCACAAAACCAGGTCTACATTAATCAGCATCAGTTTGGGCTTTCAAGGATCTGAAAACCCAAGTTGGCAGAGGTAGAATTTGTTTGAAGTAAAATATGTGCTTTGGCTAAATAAATGGGAAAGACTACATTCTAGTAAGGATCAGGGAATGGCAAAGTAAATGATGGAGGGGGTCACAATTTTTCATCAGTGCTACTGGGAGGCCACAGAGCACCACACACTTACTAAGTATCTAGTAGTGAATGGTGATGTTACTTGAGTTACTTCAAAACGTAACTTTAAGCTGTACAGTGGGCCCCCCGTGTTTGCGTTAGAGAGGGACTGGACCAGCTTCTGGAGAGCAAAAATCTGTATTTAGTGAACGGCCACTGAAATGCATTGTAAAACAAAAAACAATTTCTTTTTGTAGACCACCCTGACATTTTCACACACACACACAAAAACCCCACACTGATAAAGTTACAATCTGCATTTTAATTTGGTGTGAAATAACTTGATTGACTACACAGAACCCCCACATCACCAACATGTTTGGGCTGACTAGAATGAAGATTGGAACGCCGGCACTCATCTGTGACCTCTGACCTGAACACTCAAAATTGTCTCTAGGTGTGAGTGTGAGCGCAGATGGTTGTTCGTCTCTATGTGCCCTGCGATTGGCTGGTAACCGGTTCAGGGTGTCCCCCGCCTACTGCCGGAAAACAGCTGGGAGAGGCTCTAGCACGCCCCGCGACCCTTGTGAGGATAAGGCGGTTCAGAAAATGGATGGATGACTAAATGAACAAAATTACAGAAACACTCCACAATAGTGTAGAAAGTCCTCCTACAAGACCGGGCAATGTTATAGCTGTCAGGGGGCGAGACCGTGTGAAGATCATTTGGAAATTACAGATTATTAGACATCATAGAGCGATCACGTATACCATATTTTTAAGCGCGAATCTAAAATATCATTCACTATTTGGGTTGGCTGTGCATGTGTGAAAGGGCCCCAAGTGTGTGGTGTTTAACTCCCTTTATTGTGCCAGTAATTGGTGAATTATGCTTCCATTTTGTTCCAGTGATATTTGTTCAAAACCAATACTGAGTGCCATCCTTTCTATCAGGGTTTGTCTTAATTAGCAAAATGGGCCTGAAACTTCAGAACGCAAACACATAATTGGCATCCAGCAGAGCAGCCTCATTCATGCGTCTGCTGTTCTGGGCTTTGTGAATCCGAGATATCCCTGCACAGGCATCGCCTTTTGCGGAGAGAATTGAGGCTTTTCCCATTTGGCACCGGTGTCAGAGAAGCGCAAATGAAAGAGATTAAACGAGCACAGATGCCACTCTCCGTGCTATAAAACTCTACCCTCTGTGCGGTCAGCCATGAACACTCAAAATTGTCTCTAGGTGTGAGTGTGAGCGCAGATGGTTGTTCGTCTCTATGTGCCCTGCGATTGGCTGGTAACCGGTTCAGGGTGTCCCCCGCCTACTGCCGGAAAACAGCTGGGAGAGGCTCTAGCACGCCCCGCGACCCTTGTGAGGATAAGGCGGTTCAGAAAATGGATGGATGACTAAATGAACAAAATTACAGAAACACTCCACAATAGTGTAGAAAGTCCTCCTACAAGACCGGGCAATGTTATAGCTGTCAGGGGGCGAGACCGTGTGAAGATCATTTGGAAATTACAGATTATTAGACATCATAGAGCGATCACGTATACCATATTTTTAAGCGCGAATCTAAAATATCATTCACTATTTGGGTTGGCTGTGCATGTGTGAAAGGGCCCCAAGTGTGTGGTGTTTAACTCCCTTTATTGTGCCAGTAATTGGTGAATTATGCTTCCATTTTGTTCCAGTGATATTTGTTCAAAACCAATACTGAGTGCCATCCTTTCTATCAGGGTTTGTCTTAATTAGCAAAATGGGCCTGAAACTTCAGAACGCAAACACATAATTGGCATCCAGCAGAGCAGCCTCATTCATGCGTCTGCTGTTCTGGGCTTTGTGAATCCGAGATATCCCTGCACAGGCATCGCCTTTTGCGGAGAGAATTGAGGCTTTTCCCATTTGGCACCGGTGTCAGAGAAGCGCAAATGAAAGAGATTAAACGAGCACAGATGCCACTCTCCGTGCTATAAAACTCTACCCTCTGTGCGGTCAGCCATTTTAATTGTTTCAGCTTAATGTACCGTGTTGGTGCTTTTTATGCAGGAGGATGAGCTCAAACATTGTGCAGAAAGTACAATCTCCAATAGACAAACTTCCCTCTATTCCTTCCTTTCCCCCTCTCTCCTCTCCCTCCTTAACCTGAAAGATCAGGACAAGTGCAAGCAATACTGGACATGGAGGACTATGAAGTTCGCTCAGCTGCCAGCATCCTGGCGTCAGTGAAAGAACAGGAGGCCCGTTTTGAGCAGTTAACCCGAGCCCTGGAGGAGGAGCGTCGGACTCTGCAGCTTGGGCGGGCCAATGCGCCACCCAACCCTCCCACCAGCCAACCGTTAGCATGGCAGCAAGTGGTGATGCAGGTAAATGTGTGAGCATGCTGGACCATCCCTCTTGTCTGTTTCGACCGCACCGCAACATCCCAGACATGTTGCTCGTTCCATCTGAGCAAGCTCATTCCATCATCATGTTTGTTCTTCATTGGTGGGAATCAATACCAATTCGGTTTAACCTCTGCCGTTTGGAGGGACCTAGTCACATTGCTTGAACCCTGACCTGGGTGTTCTGTGTATTACCTTTTTGAGGCAAACTGAGTGCGCCTCTACCTCTCGCTTGCTTTGCCTTTTTCGTCTAAGCTGCTGCTTGACATCCAATTCCATCTCCTTTCAACTTCTGGTCTTTGATATTGTCTGGTGGTGGTGCGATTGAATGTGGCCTCTCATCCAGATGGAGGAGTCCTGGCCTGGGCTCCTCTGCTGACTGGATCCGCAAGTGCAGGAAATGTAGGTTGGACAAATGAGAAAGCTGTAATCTTCTCAACATGTCAACAGACACATCAGCAAATTGATTTTGATACTTCAGACATCTGCCGAGAGAACGGATCTACCTATGTTAATGACTTCCAGGGTGAAGAAACAGAAGAACCAATTGACGAGACCTCACTGTTTGAGGATCCAAATGCATGTTTTTCTTTTATACCTCTGTTCCTTAGACATTCCAGTTGCCCATAATGAATTTTTGAACAGCGCCTCTCAGAAAACACTACTTTCAGTAAGCAGAAATCGAAAGCAATTTGTCCGTGCAGCACCTGCAATGCTCAGATGCGGCATGTGTATTTGTGATAGAAGTTCAAAGGCCATTTATTATTGATAAACTAAGACCTTCAGAAATTATTATTTCTTTCCTTACAGTTGCCTGAGGTCGAATGTTGTTAATGGTCTGTCAATGTTTACACTGAAGGGCCTCGCACCTAGGGAGGAAGGGAAAGGTGAAAGTATTCATCTTTTACCCGGCATCCTTTCTACACTCAACTACCAATACTGTATGTGCAATACTTGTGTTTGAAAGAGGAACTAAATCTACTCAAATGTTTAAAGGAGAGTGGCCCGGTGAGCCAGTGGTTAGCGCGTCAACCTCACAGTGCAGAGGTACCGGGTTCAATTCCAGCTCCGGCCTCCCTGTGTGGAGTTTGCAAGTTCTCCCCGGGCCTGTGTGGGTTTTCTCTGGGTACTCCGGTTTCCTCCCACATTCCAAAAACATGCATGGCAGCCGGATTGAGTGCTCTAAATTGTCCCTAGGTGGGACTGTGAGCGGGAATGTTTTTTCTCTATGTGGGCTCTGAGTTTGCTTGACAGCCAGTTCAGGGTGTATCCCGCCCACTGTCCGAAAACAGATGGGATAGGCTCCAGCAAAATGGATGGACGGATGGATGGATGGATGAACACTCGGGAGGTTTGGCATCAGAAAATGAATCTGACACATTGCATCAATATTTCAGCTTCTCCCCATAAAGTACAGTATATACATCTGGATGTCATAAACCACTTAGGAGATCTTTTTCTTTCATCGTAATCTACCCATTTTCCTTGTGAGTACAAGTATTAGAACACGAGTGTCAAACTCAAGGCCCGGGGGCCAGATCTGGCCCACCATATCGTTTTGTGTGGCCCGCGAGAGCAAATCAAGCATGTCAACTTTTTCATGATGCTTGCTCAAGTCTGAACCAAAATTTCAAATTGTCATATCTAATCCATCATAACATAGAGATATTGCAGGCAATATCTTGTTACGTACTTATAACATTAATGCCAACAATGATGGTTGAACAAATCCTTATTCTTGACTTCTGATTTCAAAAATAGTTATCAACCAATTTGTTGTGCACTGTATATGTAATATATGGAGGTGATTAAACATTTATACGGTTTTACAAAATTCACACTCATAATGGCCCTCTCAGGGAAAACGTAACTACAGTGTGGCCGGCGAGAAAAATGAGTGTGACACCCCTGTATTAGAACAAGTGACCTTTCTACTACATTGATGATTCATATACACCGCATTGCTAAAAGTATTCACTCCCCTGTCTTGATTCACTTATGACCTCAAAGGAGAACTAAACAGAAACAAATTTAAAGCAAGAATACATTGTTTGTGCCATCTCATTTAAAAACAGTGCAATCTGATTAATAATGCATTTGTGGAGTTCAATGGAATAATTCATTGTTGTCAGGGCAGTGCCATGTTTGGCCAAATTATTTTTAGCTGCAGACCGGACGTGACATCTTACACAAGTCGTGCCTTTCCTGCTAATGTGGCGGTCTATTAAATTATATCGGTCGAGAGACTGATGAGAGCGATGGGTTTTATTCAACCTTGTGTACACCAAGCCTTGGATGGAAAGCAGTGTACATCAATTTCTTGAAGTGAAACATATCCACGAAAAGAAATCCAGATGGCTTTGCTTAGTACCAGGAGATTATGAAGTTTGTGATCACGGTTTATTACGTAGCGTTTGTGAATCAAATCGGATATGTACTTGTCATTGCTGAATATTTACTCACCGTGCTGTTTAGTTTGAAATTAACATGGGCAAAAATCTGTGAACAGACTGTGTGTCGTGTTCCCACAAATGTGCCCGCAAGAGTGAAAATACCTAAAAAATGGCAGCCCCCTCAAAAATGTTTCGATGCAATGTTTGAAACATTTTTTTAGAAATTAATTTTGGCATCTTTGGTTTAGTAGTGACATCCCTTTCTTAATTCATATGGTTTAATAAGACGTTGGCCCACCCTGAGTGTATTTGTCACAAATTTGTCATCATTCTTCCCGAAACACACTTAAGTTGGACAGGATGGCGTGACTTTCAGTCATCAACAAAGGTGTTTTGTTGGTTTGAGGTCAGGACACCGTGCCGGGCCAGTCAAGTTTATCCACACCAAGCTCAATCATTTGTGTCTTCATGGGACACAAATGATAGTTCTCAATAACTTTCAGTGGAACCTTTACGTTGGAAGCAGCAAGGGGCCATCCCCAAACGCTTCCCACAAAGTTGTGATCATGAAACCGTTCAGACCTTAACCTGTTCACCGAACCTCTTTGGGATGAATTCGAGCGGAGACTGAGAGCCAAGCCTTCTCATCCAACCTCACAAATGCACTTCAGTAGGAATGGTAAAAAAATTCCCACAAACACACTCGTAAACACACTCCGAAAAAAAGGCAACAGAAGTGCGGGTCGACAGCAGTAGCTTGTTTCTCAGGAATTTGTGACACTACTTCTTTTTGCTCGTCGATTTCAATTTAACCGTTTATGAATCAATGCAAAGAACATGTTTGTGTTGTCCCATTCTGTGTCAAACTTCGTTTCTGCCAGACACTCCATTAGCCGTCTTGTTGACGTGATCATCAAAAAAGATTCAGTGACACGGATGGAAAACATTTTTGAATTTTCGTCCTTTGACAGTCCCCGCATGCGACCGCTCATACGAAAACACCCTTTCTTCAATTGACATTGCACTCGCCTTGGCAAATTGATTTTTGCCCGAAGGTGCGTCATCATCAAGGCTTTGAAAGATCAAGTGATGTATGATGGGAAGTTCTATGTGTGGAGATAGACAGACAAGACACAGACAGTCCCATCCCTCTGAGGCAGCGGAAGAAGGTGACCTCATTTCACCAGACGCCTCATCTCCCATCTTGTGCCGTGCCCGTTGATAAGAAAACACGGGATAATGTCATGCATTGTGGTTATCATAAACTGGTGGTTTAGTGTTTGAATTATTCGGCTGGTTTCTGGCACTGCAGAGCACTGTCATCGAGATGTCTGAATGTAGAGGGAAGTTTTCAAAGAATTTTCAGCCTTAGAAGGGAGGGAATAGTGCAGCTTTTGATCGGTGCTGCTGCCTGTGGTGTGGATGTACAGCCCCCAACCCTGCGATGGCACTGCAGCACTCAACTGACACTCGGCCCAGTCGCCCTCCACCCACTTTCATCTCCGCACAGCCCCCAGCCCCGTCTAGGCACAATGTGCACAAAGGGCTGAGGGTGATATAGTGACAGAAGATCTATCCTTCCACTGGCTGGGCCTGGGAGACCCTGTACCCTCATAAATCAGCTTCCAAACAATGAGCCTTAGTTCCCCCCTGCTCTCTTTTTCTATTCCTCCTCTCTCGCTACCCTGTTTTCCACTCTCTGTGCCATCAGAAACCTTCTCGCCCTCCATAAACACCCTAATTACTTTAGTGTGAAAGTTGCTCCTTTGTTTATTTTTTCTCCTCACACTCTTCCCAGGGTCCTCCTTTAGCACTTTTTTTTCTTATACTGCTGATATGTGGCGTCGTCAGTAGAGAATGCCAAGAATGTTGCTGCTTGGTTTTCATGTTTCCATACAAAGCCCTGCTTCGTTTAAAGCATATCAAATCATCTGGTAGTTGTTGTGATGGCTGACAAATAATGCTGCACGATATTGTGCTTTGTATTTTGATTGCGATGTCGATTTTTAACATGTACCTAAACATGTACCTAAAGACTTTTTTCACGTGGCTCCATATATTCTTATCTAATATGTTATTTGGTGTTAGTAATGACCCTAGATATGATTTAGGTATGACATTTTGGATTGCATCTGATTTCAAACTCAGATTAAAGAATATGATTCTTTATGAATTTGTCTCACATCTTTGCAAGCCACATTTTGCATGTGCCATGATTGCGATGACAATTTTTTTTCGATATATTGCACAGGCCTACCAACAGCGAAATAGGCTTTGCCGGTATGAATCCATCCATCCATCCATTATCCGAACCCACTTATTGTCAGGAGGGTCGCGGACGTGCTGGAGCCTGTACACAGAGAAACAACCATTCGCACTCACAATCACATCTTGGAAGAATATAGAGTGTCCAATTAACCTACCATGCATGTTTATGGGATGTGGGAGGAAAGCGGAGGACCCGGAGAAAACCCACGCAGGCACAGGGAGGACATGCAAATTCCACACAGGAAGGGTGGATCCCCGGATTCAAATCCTCGACCTCCGTCCTGTGAGATGTGCTAACCAGTTGACCACCGTGCCGCCGCCCGCATTAATTTAAACCAAATATGTCAAAACTTTGCTGTATTTTGTATGGGCACATCTCATTTATTAAGTATATGTTTAAAACATCGCATCTACCCGCTTATGGAGGTCGCCCTGTTTACTTGTTTTCCCATCGGCGGCATCGTCTGCCACAACCACAGCGTACATCTCAGGTTGTAGTCAAGATTTTGCCTCAGTGAACTGAAATTTAGCACTCACTGTCGTGAATATACTTTTTTTTAGCACTACAATGACAGATTTTACTCCCACAATTTTCCGTAGCACCTTGTAAGACAGGCTTTAAAACGGTAGTGTGTGAAAACAGAGGACATGCGTGTGTTTGAATTGTCTTGTCTAATTGCATGTATCTCAGCACCATAACAACAATAAAGGACCAACAAGTTATTTTATCTTTTGCGCGTAGCCCTACAACAAAGTGTCGTCTTTGTCCAGCAGAGTGACAAATATCCATTTGTAAACCCATACATATGCAGAACATGGGTATTCAAAAGAAGAATCTGTACACGTAAAGGTTTAATCTCAGCTTAGATGGCCCATGAATCACATCGCTGATTGTTCAAGGCCACATAAGGTGAAAGACCGTTTTGCGTTGCAGTTCGACATATTTCTCTCATTTGAACAGATATGGAGAAAGAATGGCTCGAAATGGAAATGCCTTGTATATTGGGTGAGCTACTGTATTTATATTCCTCTGTGGTGGGCTTCAAACCTTCAGCCTTCAAATCAGCCAACAGGACGACTTAATGTCTGCCCTCGTCCAATTCTCTGGCATTTGATCCCAATCCAATAAAGTATTAGGTTCGCCGAAAGCACAAAGAAGGGTATCTGGAAGCTGCTCCCATTTTCTTCACTTCAAATCCTCTTTACATACACCAACTGACCGAGTCAGTGGCAAGAAATCCTGCACACAGATATACTCTAGGAAGACCAATGTAGTCCAAACGTCTATTTAACCTTGATACTTTGACACAGAATCTAAACGAGTCCGTATGTTTACAATAAAGTCCCTCTCCTTCATGAGTGGCCCCTGTGGAATGTGACCTGTCCTAGTGTCCAGCAGGATAACGAAACAAGGTTAGGTGCTGACCCCATTTAACAGATAAAAAAAAAAAAACAAACAAAAACAACAAATAATTCAAAACATATTTCTCGGTTATTACAGGTCTCAAGGTGTGCTACAAAGCCTTTTTTTAAACAATCTTCTTTGAGTGTATAATATACTCATTTGACCTCGGTACAGCAGGCATTTAAATCATTGACACCATTGCCATGTTTTTGTACTACGATTGTGCAATTGTTCTGTTGATTTTTCAATGTAAATGACAAATTTATTGATGTTTGACACATTGGACCTTGACAGAATTTAATTCTCCATTCTTCTGTATAATCTTCCCCGGTAATAATTGGATGGCACATTTGAGATTCGGTTCGGTGTTGGACTTTTAAGTTTGCAAACCCACATGGACTCAGGCTTTTCAAACCACAGTTGAAAATGTGTGTTCACATTTTCTCCCCTCGGGCTCACAAAAACTAAAAAATTACTCAACTGTGGACCTCCACACTCAGTTCAAAAATTTACCTGAAATGAGAATTCTCATTTTTGGTATTTGTTATTTTATTTAATATACCAGTGCTTTTCACCTTTTTCTCGACTATCTTAGAAGGATAATAAAATACACCCCAAATTCCCCGACAAATAAAAGTGATTTTTAAAATTTTTATTAAATCAAGCAAACTTTTACTTGCATGTCATTTTCATTTCATTATTTTATATTTGGTGATTTTTTTGGGGGGCTGGGGGTGGTGTTCTTTTGTAGGCCTATTGTTCTGTTTGAACTCATAATGTTGTCTTTGCGTTTGTTGCTGAGTGTAGGTAGGAAACATTTAACTGCATTTTATTCATATCAGAAAATTGTTGAAGCCAGGTGTTCACTGTCAAAAACATTATATCACATGCCTGACTGAGACCCCCTGCTCGATGGCCTTTTAATTTGCGACCTGGAAAAGCAAAGAGTTGAAATGATTTTGAGAACGACAGCCACTGTTTCTGTCAGAACTCTAAACATGCACCAAACATTTTACTGCAGGTGTTCAAGTATGTGGCAAGTGTCAAAACCAGGGGCATCCTGGCCATGGAGAATTTCGGGAAAATGTGTTGTTTTCCCCAAATGGCCAGTCAAAAAACATGCTGGGTACCCTCCCATGGCAGATTAATTTTCGTAATGTGATGTTATGTATTGGATTGCTGGTCTCACCCAATACAGAACATACGACAATATTGGTGAGTCATGGCATTGAGCAGCAGTCACAGTATACACATACAGTATGTAAAGGTTCCACTGAAAGTTATTGAGAACATATTTTTCTTGAATGGCAAGTTAATGTGCACGCCCACATAGTGTCCCTTTTGAAGTGCGACTGGTCCAGCATGCATTTTACAGCATTTTTAGTTGGGATTTGGGATTTGTGTGGACATTAAATTCTACCAATTAAAGAACCAGGTACACTACAACGTTTTAAGCAGACACAAAGTGTTATACGTGACTTGAGTGAGGTCTGGCATTGCCTCCGACTGAGACAGACTACAAAACCGGACATAGTGAACATCACACAGCCTGCGATTCCTCCTATGTCATGTCTTCCACAAACACAGTCTTACATCATTTTTTCATGCTGGGGCCAGACGGCATATGTTGGTGCATTTCAGAGAGACTGAAGTGAAAGAATTTGGACTTAGCATGTGAAATGTCTCGTTTTGTAGAGGAGGACAGTAATAGTGTGGGAATGTGTGAAAAAAAGTGGCAACTTATTTGACTTGCCACTTACGCCGAGCATTTCATTCAAGCTTCATCATTCTCGAATGTCACAAATATGACGCGCTAACCATATGTTCTGCGTGTTTTTCAAAAAAAGGTGAAAAATGGAGAATACGAATGTATGAAAATTAATTTGACAAGGATACGTTTCATCTCTTGTCAATCGGTGCTCAATTAATCAGTTTGTGGGTCTTCACAAATCTTGTGAATTGCAAATTGTATAAGACTTAACTTGAAATCATTTTAAATTCCATTCTTTATTTCTGTCATGTCAGCGAAGTTATTGCCCAAATGTGTTTTTACAGGCCGCACGGTGTTCAACTTGTTAGCACGTCTGACGACTGGTTAGCACGTTCGCCTCACCGTGCAAAGGTGCAGGGTTTGATTCCATCTGCGACCTCCCCATGTGGAGTTTGCATGTTCTCCTAGTGCCTGCGTGGGTTTTCTCTGGGTAATCCGGGTTCCTCCCAAATTCATTTATGTAGGTTGATTGAACGCGCTAAATTCCATCAGTGTGAATAGTTTTTCATTGATTTGTGCCCAGCGATTGACTGGCAACCAATTCAGGGTGTAACCCGCTTACTGCCCGGAACGTTGCATTTTGGAATATAAAACTAATCTAAAACCATTTGGCAATATCTCTGTACCTTATGATTGCTGTGTTGTTTTGTTATTCTTTGAAAAAATTAAGATAATTTTAAAATCCAATGCACCCAAACTACTGATCAGCTCAAACTCGGACATTGGTTCTGATCATGTGATCGGATCAGGACTAGAGGTAAGATCGGGCCTAAAAAATCCAGCCCGACCCGAACCGGCCCACGGGTATTAAAGCCTGACCCGCCCGAGCCCGACCAATTAACTTCATTTGCAGGCAGAGCCCGAAGCAAACCCGAAATTTCATATTTTATTTGTGAGGACTCGGGAGGAGGAGGGGTGATTTATGATAACAAATTAAAGTCTGTCTTTTGTAACAAAATCTAAGCTAAACAAGACTGCATAACCATTTACCTCTTTTATATTTCTGTTCCTGCTGCGGGTACATTAACCAACAATTTTCCATCATTGACGGATTTTTTTAAGAGTTGACGGGAAAAATTTAAGGCTGTCTGTCATTTTGACGGGTTGAAAATTGGGCCATAAACCACAGCAGCAGTATGTCCTTAAGAATCTAGCGCGGCACTTTAAGAGAGAGAAGCAGAGAGACAAAGAAGAACAATGACGGGTGGATAATAGACAGAGACAGGAAGGAGTTCTTTGAATTGTCATTGCAAGAGTTTAGTACAGTACGTGTTGTGATGAGGCGACTTCGTGACCACTACTACGGTGCAATTGGCACTCTGAAAAATTTGCTAATATGCCGAGCCACTCGTAATTTGAGGTGTTTATCTTTGAGAAAAAAAAACGGTCATCATGAATTGCTTTTGGCTACATACATCCATAGAATTTGCACATGCTTACGATCCCTAGAGGGTGAGGATTATGACGCTGCCCTACCATTGACTAACAACCAGTCCAGAATGTACCACGCCTCATTCCCAAAGGCCTCAGGGCTCCTGAAATGGATACACAGTAGAAAATGAAGGAATCCTTATCATGGTACAGTTTTTCTCCTGTGCTGCCGACACATTTTAGATCCTATAAAAACAACAACAACAAAAAACAAAAACAAACATATAGTTGAAATTGATTGTTTAATTTTATACACATAATTATACAATATATGCAAAGGTATAATCTATAATCTGCCATTTGGCCCATTTAACTCCCCCACATGCCAATTTTCGAATTCACACAGTTCAGTCGATGAAACACCTTTCAGCTTAACGTTTTATGAGTTTTCTCGTCTTTAATAGATTTTGAATGGGCCACAAAACTTAATCAGAGGTTAAATTACTTGAATCTAATCATTCAAATGTATTCAATTGAAACAAAATATATAAATGCCACTGTTGGGAGGTATTGTGACCAGTAACTCGATCTAAATGCAGTGGTGCATGGTGGGCCAACTCTTTCAGAAGGAACAATTGAATCCACAACACTAGGGAGATGAAACAGCACTGCCAGGCTAGTGGAATGCTAAACCTCAGGCATTTCCCCTCTGCTTGGGATTTCTCCTTTCTCTGTTTATTTTAAATCCAGTCATCCCTTTCGGCCTCTCCTGACTGTCCAAACGTCTCTCAAAGTTTTCCGTTAAGCTTTCATTGACGTTATTAGATTAACATTCCATCGTAGTCCTGGACATAGTACTTGATATTGGAGTGTGAATTCTTTCACATACGTCCCACCCCTTCCTCACATCCAGAGCAGTGAGAGGAACGGGACAAAGAGGGAGCGAAAAGAAACTGCCAGTGTCCATGTGTATGTAGGGTGTAAAAATTTGCAGAGTTTGGGCTTGCCTTTGCCTCAATAGGGGCAACTTTTGTTTTGTGTCTGAGACTCAGACCCCCTCCTTTTATGCTTTTTTTCTCTTGGCCTCACTCTCTATGCCAAAAGGGGGGAGGGGTCCTGAGGGTGAGAGACAGACACAGCTGGTGCATATAGAAGGTGCTCGTCCCACCTCACCAAGGTGCCAGAAACACACCAAAGAATATCCCTCAAGTGTATGTATGAGAAGAGAGAGTGAAAGAGAGAGAGAGAGAGAGAGAGAGAGAGAGAGAGAGAGAGAGAGAGAGAGAGAGGGATTGTGACTTATGACCCACCTTTTTCCTTTTCCCCTCCTCTCCATTGGCCCCAGTGTCTATTTCTTTGTCTCTAGATAACTCACAATATATACAGTATATTGACTGTGCGCATTGTATTATTATGGGCACACAATTCTGCTCCAGCTGCTATTGACTTGGATTCATTAAAGAGCAAGACCTCGCAGGCGTATATATTTCTCTTTCCTTCTCTATTTTCTCCTTTTCATTTATGTATACATCATCTCTGCAAAGAATCTGTCTCGTACTAAAAGTTGTCAATTCCAATAAGTACAGCTGAATAGATACTCGATCTAGTGCAATTTCAAAATAAAAACAGTATGAGTTCTTATATATATATATATATATATATATATATATATATATATATATATATATATAGTTATACAACAGTCTTTCAACAAGGGATGGCTTGCAGAAATGTATTATACATTAAAAAAAATTTCACACAAACATCTCTAAATATGGTTATTGGCCTATATTTTATTTCCCTGTGAAATTTGAAACATGTACATTATTATGTCTAACCCTCTAAATGGGGGGGGGGTATTCATTTGTTGTTAATCTTACAATAAATTACCAATAATGACAATACAATGAAACACACTAGCAGGAAAGAAAGACCACCAATATAAACAAAACAAACATATTTTACTTTTGCCATGGGAATACCCTGGCACATAATCTTATTGAATAGTGCAACATCAATCAAATTGATCCTAAATGTAGTATTATTTCACTTTCACTGAAAGAGAGCAGCCTGAGTCTAGTCTAGTGTAACACAAACTCTTTTCATGAATACTTTTCATTTGATACAAATTGTATCAAACTAACACAAAAGCTGTGAGAAAATGCCTTCTTCACTGAAAGAAAACAATGTTCAAGAGTTTGATTGATGCAGTTATGTTAATTTAACATCTGTCATTCACCTACTTTGTACATCATGTGCTATGTATTGTTCAATTTCATTTTTCCTCTGTGTTCCAAAAAGTGTGATGTGAAAATTTTACCGAGCCGATATTTTAGTGCTACGGTTTTTGTAGTGTTGATTTGGTGACACATCACAACTACAGGTACTTGGAACAGCAGAGCGCGTCTTATTTTGAAAGGCTTCACCACATTTCCGGTATGTTCATCGTTTACGATGTTGAACTTGACACGGCCAGTCGAGGATGGCTGACCGCTTCTGAGCTGCAACCTCTGCGCTCTCAGAGGCGAAACTCCACGTAAATACACGAGGATAACTCAAGGGCGCAAGCGGAGGAGAGGAGGGAAAGGCAGAACTTTTCCGATTGTTGGAAATAGCCGTCAGACATTTAAATTCCACAGAGGTTATTCCCATTTCGGGGAGCGAAAGGAGGAAATTTGGACCATGCCTGCTGAAGTGAAACAGGTTCGTATTGATGTCTGTTCTCAGTCTCATCGCGAGCTTCTCTCTCTTCTTCACGTTGCCCTTGAGCGATAATTTTTCATCTGACTTGCACAGTTTTGCCTTAAGGTACAATACAAGATCATTCTGTGATCTGTTTGATTGCAGGTTTAGGAAATGTGATTTAGGACTATATGGCGCGTCTGCGTGCATTGATTGACGTGTCCCGCCCCCTTACACAGGATGGCATCAGGTGAACACAATGCGAATTTAGTAAACATCTCAGTCTAACGACAAGTACTTGGATCTTCAGTGTAGGGCGTTTGCGTGGGCTCTTGTACGTTTGCAGGACCTTGACTTGTGGTCTCCTGGTGGGAGCAGTCATAGGCTCGCCCCGAGAAGACATTCGCGGTTGTGTGGGCATGAGGCAACTTAAAAGTTTGTCCCTGAACCGCCTGCATGACTCTTGACTGAATTCAGGGCAGATTTATAGCATGGGCTGTACTGACAATTGTGTGAAAGGCATGACTTTAAACCCTTTTGTCTTTTTCTTGCATAGAAACCAATGGAATGTGCTTTCGTTAGGACTCGTGAGGATTTGTATGTACCAGGGCACGATGTGCATATTGGAGATGCTCGCTAAGTTTGAAGAGCCTCTCCCCATCAAGCTTGGCACCTCACTTGATCGAAAGACATTTGAAAAAAAGACAAAGTGATCGATTGAATAAGGCCAACATCTTATCCGCCGGTGTTTGTTTAGAAAAAAACGCTGGCTGTCATAAGATTTTCCTGTGTAAATAAGTGTCACCTTATAGGTAGATATAAGTGATGGATGCTGTTTATCTCCCCTCAGTCGCCCTATATTTTCCCATCCCTTTGGCTGTGATAACCCTGAAAGGTTTGAGGTGTTATGCAAGTGCTGATGGATTCAAACCAGGCTTGTTACTCAAGGGTCACCACTTGTTGGGCCCCTATCTCGGATGTATGCGTGCTGGAATGCATGTCAATGACCCAAGAATATGTCCTTGCCATTTTTTTTCCTAAAATGGCTCAGAGAGGTGTAGGAATGACCTTGCACCCGTATGACCTCCGTAGGACCAAGATGGTTGGCATACTTTAGGTGAGGCCGGCATCATGGCGTGACCTTTTCAACCTAGCTGGAGATTCCTCAGCTCGGAGCACCTGCTTCCTCGTCACGCTTAAGGTGTCCATCAGTTCTTTGGATGTGATTTTGTCTTGACTGTGGAGGAAAAACATCAAGGAAAAGCAAAATGTTTGAATTGAAACTCATCACAGCTGTCATTTTAAACTTTTGGGAAGTGTTTTTTTTTTTTTTTTTTAACAAAGAAACGATTAGTTCCAAATAGCTAGTGTTAACATCGCAGAGTAGAAAACCAAAATTCAAAGTAGGACGTTGGGCATTATGAAATATTTGCTCTATTAGTTTTAGATCTGGTAGGAGATCATAAGAGACGGGAAATTTAATATATACTATAATGGCTTAAGTCCTATTTTGAGAAAATTTTTTTTTATTGCCTTAAAGATGCTGGCCACCTCCGTTAAACTCAGCTGCATCCTTAGATGAACAGAACATTTATTTCTATCCTTGAAATAAAATTATATTTTTGAATTTGCGTCACTTTTTGTTTATTTTTTTACGTTTTCTGAAAAAGCAGGAAAAAAATGAATGGCCATTATTTTAGGAGGGTGACGGTAAATCAAGTTTTTGTTTTTCTTCAGCTCAAACTCAGAATTTATGCTCAGTATTACAGCTGGAGGTGAGACAAAGGCTGCTCATTTTCAAGTAAATTAGCTTTTTGCCTAATTAATATGGTTGCATAGCCATCCAATTAGTGGGGAAAACTACAGCAGCCCATATGTGAGTTTGATGCCTGTACACCAGAAGTGTGTATGTTGTGCCCTCGGCCTCATAAGTTCAGATGCAGCGGCTGTTGCATCTTTTCATCATGAAAAATAGAAAAACAGATATGTCATGGAGAAGAAATGAAAACATTATGAATAATCCAGTAGTAGCCATCCTTCCGAGATCTATCAAAAAACACACAGCGTTCTTCCCGTTCAGCAAGGGGCACCCATCAGAAGAGCAAAATAATTCATGGCGATCCAGCCAAAGACTAGAGGCGGGTTTGTCTTCTGTCTGCCAGTTTCCTGACAGCGTATGGGGCTTCCTACTACATTGTTGCACGCTATTTGCCTTCTTCAAGAAAAACCCCAAAGTTCTGTGCATTTATCATTGGCAGTGTATTGGTGCGGTGGCTCCTGCTTTCCTCAGGCTCCCCCTTTGTGGATAAGTGGATCAATATTTGAAGACATGTAGAGCATGAGAAACGGCTGCGTTTCGGGGTCATGCGAGTATAATGACTCTGAGTGATAACATATGAACGCATACTAGCTGAGCGGAGTACATCAATAGAAGGGGGGGTGGGTGAGTGCTGGCGTTTTGCAGGAGACATGGTCATGTGGTGGCCGGTCATACCAGATGGCCTCCCCATCATGCAGCACGTCCATACCGGACGTGTTTGCCATACAAGTGCCGTGGCTGTTCCTGTTGAATGACAACTCATATTACGTGATGTATTGTGCTTTCCAAAATATGTTGTGAAACGCGCGTTTGTCTCCTTATCAACTTGGTAGCACTTCAGAACCAGGCATTTACAGATTGAGAGCAATGATCAGCAGGAATGTGTTTCAAGTCGTAAACAGAAGCTGTCACGTTGCATACAAGGCAGGAAACAAGGACTGCTTCGTATGCAAACAGAGCGAACAAGAATAAGTGGATCCCCGAAGCAGCAGACACTGACAAGGCCTTCGTCTCAAAAAATAATATTTATTACAAACGAAAAAATACCGTCTTAAAGGACAACAGAAAACGCTGGTCAAAACAAGAACCAGGAAAACAATGTAACGAGAAAACACAAAGCGCTTGCAAAGAACGGCAAGGAAAAGGATAAGATAATGTACTAGCTCAAATATGCGTCTTTAAATAATCCCGATGGGATGAAGAAAGTGTAAGCGAACAATAATCGAATACGAGTAAGGTTAACGAGCATGGGCAATAGCAGTGGCACGGCAAGCAATACTCCGGCAATGAGTCGACAGCCGGAGCGCCTAGATAAAGCAGGTGTAATCACAGACAAATGGGCAGCAGGTG
>NW_017805783.1:2535080-2631015 GCF_001891065.2 Hippocampus comes | reverse complement strand
ACAGAAGCAATCCATGAATGACAATTTGGTTTGAGTAATTATGTTTAAAATTGCTTCGTCACGACCCAGTAACTATTCAGTTTGTGATACGAACTATTTCTAGTGAGTCTATTAATCATCTCTCACTTAATTCTCTGATGTTTTGTCCTTAAATGCCTCTATCCAATGGAAAACACTTATTTTGCAGATGTGATACGGCATATTTCTTTTTAATTAAAAAGAAAAATGTTTTGGTGTTTGATTGTATTGGACTACAGCAGTATTTATCCTTCATTCACGTGGCGGTAAATTTCAAGATTTTGAGTCGACGCGCTGGCATGAACGAAGCTTCAAAATCCGAGTTTATCTCATGAGTAGCGGATGACAATTACTTCTCATTGTTTTATTTCATCTATTTGGATTTTTTTTATTTGCGTTACGTGATTTCAGGCTGCCATTGCTGCAGTTTACTTTTGGAAGGCAATACTGACTTTGTAATAAATATTTCAACGCAACACAACCCCAGACATCTGTGCTCCAAGTGGATTAAAACGGACATCATGCACAAATGTTCACTGATAAGCAATGCAGTGCGCTATAGATAGCGCACTGCATGTCCATGCAGTGTATCACATGAAACCCCCCATCAGCTTTTTGTTTTTTTGTTTTTTATTTTCTGTAGTCGTTGTGGATCACCAGCAGGTGTTCATTCAAACCAAGACAGACCCCCTCCTCTTTTCCACCCCCTTCACCCTGCCCTTAGTCACTACTGACTCCCATCTCGGCTGATGCAGCCTCACGCTCGTTCCTACTCAAAGTGACCACTGTTGAAGATAATAATTCCCCCTCTCCTTTTATCATCACTTCGATGGAATTAAAGAAATTTGAGGTGCAGTATATAATGGGAGGCTGGGGGGGATCCTGCCGCACAGCCGTGTTACAAAACGGCATTGAGAAGAATAGCAGAGCGCTAATGAGATGGCAGTCTTATTATCATGCTTGAGCTGCAGTTTCTCTTTGCATATTCTGAGCCTATTATCCAAAATTCTGTGCAGCTGCTTTCAGTCCACGCCGCGTTTTGCTTCACGACGTCACTTGACATGCTAGTTTGTTATAACGAAGGTCTTTTAAAGGCAGTTGAGCTTTATTCCCCGTGGCCAAATTAGTTGAATTTGCCATCGATGACACCTGTCCAACCATGTGCCCTTCAGCACACCTACAAGCCAAAAAAAAAGAAAAGAAAATCAATTTTATCCGAGTTCTATTTGTTCAATGTTTGTCTGCAGGCTCTGGGTGGTGGGATTCATAGTTTTCCTGACTGTGTGCAAGAAACACCTTCCTCTCTTTGCTGCTCGAAGCCAGCGACAAGAACCATGGTTTTGATTAGATAGATAAAAGAAAGCGACAGCTTCACACAGTCGCAACGGACCAGACGGCATCTGACCTTCATTTAATATTGCATAAAATCATGACGGTAGCAGCACTAAAGCAGCATCATTTGTAGTGACAATATTTACTTGATGCGTCATAAAAATCTGTCAGACTGATTGTAGTAAGTTTACATCACGGTATCAGTTCTGTCATTGTACAACCTTTTGCTTGATCTAAAGAGAGACAAAAACAACGCTTCGATAAATGTTGTGATCTATTTAACCCTTTCAAGGACAGCGGTTACTACCGTTGACATCTTATCATTTTATCAGGTTACAGGGCGCATGAAATGGTTAAATCAGATCATACTTTGTTATTCATACGTTTCTACAGAAATACAGGAAAAGATCAATTCAGCCAGTAAATAACAACATTGTAATCATGAGAATTTGGTGGCTTTTATTTTCCCGGAATCATACTTTTTCATCTTACCTAAATATTTAATCCACTTCCATGCGGCAGCTTTTTAGGTTCAACCCACAACCCCTGAACCATATTGGAACCGAGGTCCTTTAACAGTTATTGCGAGCTAGGCCCTATTGCCCAACCTCAGCAACCTCTGGCCCCATAAATGGTCTTTTGGATGAATGCTGTAAGACGAAAGAATCCCCCCCCCCCCCACACACACACACCCCACACCCACACTCACACTCACACACACACACACACACACACACTTACACTCCAAAATCCATTGAAAGTCTTCCCAGAAAGCTATTGTCGCCGCAAAGGGAAACCAACTCAAATTTCCCCCTACCCTTTCACTTCTTCTAGGCCTATGTCAAAGAAAGCCCTCCATAACAATTGCAAATTACAACTCAATCTTTTAACCGATTTTTCAATTGGGAATGTGGTGAAGCACTTTGAATCTTTGACGGCAGTGTCTACAAAAGTCATGATCATGCAGTTTGGGCTATGAAGGCAAGGACAGCCGGTGAAGAATAATCTCAGTCAGTCACCTGGACCTTTTGGTAAAAAACCAATACACCTGTTAAAAATGACTCCTTCAAGTTGTTTAAGATCAATTCCCAAAAGCTAATTTGATACATTTTCTTGTCGTTTCATACTGGGAGTTTGGTGCTTGCATTGGGAGCACTTCATAATTCATAGACGCTCCACCGCATTTATTCTGAATCTTGTGACCGCTTAGAGAGGCCCTTCGGGGGAAGGTCGAAGGAGTTTTTATAAAGCGTCCCTCAAGCAGAAAAAAAACAAATGCTTCTCTACTTCTCCCCTTCTCTTTCATGCAGTGCATGAGGCTGTATATGTCGGGTAATGTCAAGGCCTGGACAAAACATGGCTCAAGCCCCACTTGCGTGTTTAGTCTGGAACTTTCTTTTGAAGGATTAGCCCACTTCCTGCTGCTGGAAACGGTTGGGATGTCAGGGAGAGCATCGATCTGCCATCATGGTACCATCTGTCTCTGGCTGCCTTTTGGGATTAATGATTCCCTTTGAAAGAGTTGACTGGCCATTCAGATTAGTCTGACATGTGGCGGCGCAAAGACTTGGCATGAGACATCTTTTTTTTTTTTTCTCTCGCATGTGAATGATTCCCGTCATATATGATAGAACTTAACACACTGGTGTGAGGGGCACTCACAGAGGCGTATACATCGCATCATGATTCTGTGCCGTTTTTGACCCTTTCTTTTGGGTAACGATAGCCAGAGCAAGATTGCGTGTCAAACTGCAGTCAGTCTGTTTATTGCTCTCTTAGAGCCCAGTCACCAAGCATGTTTGGGGTTCGCAGTCAGCACTGGCGTTTATTGACCCGCGGGAGGTTGAAGAACTCTGATGAGGTGCGGCAGCTCATTAGAATGCTGTTCCGAACCTTACAGCACACAACAGTTGCTGTTACTGCTGATGGCTTGGGTCCAGGGAGAAAAATAAAAGAGGGGGAGCCGTAGAGGTGGAATGAAAGTCCAAACCACTGTAAGTTGACCAACTTTGGCCCAACGACAACCCTTGCTACTCGCAGCTTCTGCTCTAGCAGCCGCAGCTGCACACAAACATTATGCTAACCAAAGGCAAGAGTTCAGCCAAAACCGGGACGAGAACTCCCCAAAATGGAAAGACAAATGTGTTCCTTGCGTTCTTTGTGCTGCTGGCTCTCCACGCAGACAACCATTTGTAGCGTTTAATGGCGGTATTCAGATGTTCAGCGGTGGCTGTCATATGTCATTACATGGGATGGCGCAGTCTTGTTTCTCATCTTCTCTCGATATGCGCTCTCGCCGTTCCCAGAGGAGCCACTTGTGAACAATGGAATGATGCGCCTCCTCACACATTCCATTGGGCTCTTTTGAGGTATCCAGTGCATCTGCACCGCGTAAGTGGGTGCGACTAAATAATGATTGCAGGACGTTTACATACATAAATAAGTAACAGGCTGTCTCGTCCCATCACACCTTCTTATGTTTAATTTGTTCGGAATTTGTAGTAGACTCTCAAGAGTGTTAACCTGAGCCTCAAAAATAGAGGGCCAAGTGCTAGCCATTCGTTGAAGATGCGGTACTTAAAATTCTTTTGGCGGGATAAGGGGTGGAAAATCCCAACGTCTGCTTTTTAAGCTCTTTGTACCGTGCTGCTTCAGCCAAGCAAGCTTTTATTTTGGTAATGGGCCATAATAGCTGTGTCCGCGTTTTGTAATTCTATGGTGTACCTCTGAAAAGATGTCGGTGAGGAATTGATGTCAGGTCCCAAACAGAGGTGTCAAGTAAGAAAAAAGTAAAAAGACTTTATTTCCTTACTGAGGTAGAAATTTGGGATGTCTGTACTTTGTTGGACTAGGCTACTTTATACTTATACTCCTTTGATTTTTTTTTTTTTTTACGCAAATATCTGTCCTTTCTTTTCAAGCAGGCGCAACTTGTCGCACCTGCCCTAAAACCGGCACATTCAATTGCTGTGTCCTGAGGGTGAATTTAAACAAAACATGCATGGTTCCTTTAAATTATCGGAGTGATCGATTTAGTTTCGGTATATCAGTAATTTGTTTAATTGCCTCTTTTGCCCAACAAAGCATAAAATTCTCTTTTCAATGTGGAAAATAACTTAAGCGGTTGCGTCCACATCCTCCCCAGTGTCCCGAAAAAAGTGGCCAGCCAACCCACTGGCGACTTGCTCGTGGTTGTTTGTTAACTGCCAACAGTCATGTAGTCTTGCTTTTACTAAAGCACTAAGCGACATATGAGACTATCTTTCCACATTGAACTCATGTCTTCACGTGGACGATTGCTTGAATAATACTACTCACATTTCATCATTTTGTCCCGTGAAATATGTCTTGCGTTATCCTTAAAGGTGGAAGTCCATTTACATGTATAACAGAACGGTAGCGACAAAAACTGACTGCCATTTTTGTTTGTCTGGTTGGTAATGTTTCTTGATTCATTATTAGTTTTAAAGATTCCTTATTGTGAAGGTAATGCGTCTTTGTATTTCAGTAACGCTATAGATTTACCATTAATACCGTATTGGCCCGAATATAAGACGGTGTTTTTCGCATTGAAATGAGACTGAAAAAGTGGGGGTCGTCTTATATTCAGGGTCTAGACATTATACCCATTCACGACGCTAGATGGCGCCAGATATCATTGAAGCGAATGCTGAACTTGACTCCCCAGGCCAAAATGAACCCCTGTCACGAAGAATAAAAATAAAAATAGCGGTAGCACAATGAAGAAAAATAAAAAATAGCGGTAAGAAAGAAAAGAGAAGAAAATAATAGAAGAGATAACAGAAAATGGAGAAACGTAGCGACAATCTGGAGAAAAGTGGGTCGAAGATCGGCCAGGTTAACCGGCAGCTGAGGAGAAGTTATGATGTAATTTACATTTCATAAACCAGAAGCCATTCATTTACGAATGTGATTGCACTTTAGTTTACATATTTAAATTTAAGATTTGAATGAGGCAAAATAACATGCTTTTTCTCTCAAATATATTGTTAGAATCATTTGTTTCAGATGTATTGTCATTATTTTCTGTATAAAAATTTATTTGGTGTTCAAAACATCTTTTTTCAAACTTGAGTCTTGAAAAAGAGGGGGTCGTCTTATAATCAGGGCCATCGTATATTTGGACCAATACAGTAAATAGTGTAAAAGTGTTTACAATATCCTGCGTTAGCAAAGACAAATTTCCGGGAGTTGAATATTGTATCAGAGTGACGGCCTTCAAAGGGAAAGCAATTTTGTCCCTTGCCACATTGTGATGTGAAACTGACTGTGGGCCTGTGCCGAGAGAGTGATCTGGAATAACCGTGCCAAAGCATAATCAGAAGTTTGCAGGCGTTAGGACTGGCATGATATCTGCAGCCCTCTGACTCTGGACTGTCACTGTCACAAGCTACTCCTCGGTTGCCTCGTACACAACTAAGTCTTCTGTTCATCAAGCTAATTTACGTTACATCTGAACTCTCCTGCCTCTACACTTCAGCTTCTCGACAGTGGTTTGGACGCCACCACCCGTTAGAATTCCACTGTGCCACGGCATCACTCAGTGGATCGATCGTGTCTAAGTGAGTCGTACAAAATAATTGCAGTGCTGAATTGCCCAGTCTACACCGCTGATTATGTTTACATGTTTTCTAGTAGTAGTTGGACTGAATAATTTGATTGTGTGATTCCTTTTCCCCACCTTGACCAGGGGCAGAACAGCAGTTTTGTGCAATTGGGGTTCTGAATGGGTCAAAATAACTCGGATACCGCAGCTTCCACAGAGTCATGTGTGAGAAAAGAAGGAAAAGAAAAATATGTATTCAACTGGCGAAGCATCGCGCTAAATAAACACATCTGTGTTCCTTATGGACATGAAAATGAAAGATTTATTTCCACGCTTACTGGATTTACCGCTTCCTTAGCGAGTTGTTCAGTTATCTGTCCCCACTGTGTATGGATACTGTATGTAAAAGCTGAATGTCGTGATTGCTTTTCTGTGATATGCCGTGCTGTAGTTCCTCCAGTTTATTGAAGTGACATGGTTGAAATGTGAGTATTGATTTTCGGAGTCTCGGAGCATTTTTCGATTAGTTTCCCTTGAGGATCATAATTATTGGCATTTGTATAGGGTTGCCGACATTTTTTGACTGCTACTGGAACGTGTCTCACTGATGGCTCGAAGAGACTCATTCAGGAAGAATGTTGTTTTTTGTTTTTTTTTTCCTCTCTCATCCCAACATGAGCAAGCAGGTCATCGTTGATAACGTGAACTAGTGTATGACTTCAGTTTGCTGATGCCTCGTACTTTAAGCCGATAGAATACATATCGTGCATATCTTTCTCAGGCTGTGTGATCTTTTAGTGCAGTCCTGCATCATTTTGTGTTCATGTCTGCTGAGCGTGTTTTGGCATGTGCTGCCAAAATTGGTCTCTAAAGCGGCGTGATGAAATATGACAGCCGTCTCATTCAGGCTGTTACAGAATTGTGACACTTCATTCAACCAGTATGTCTATCTTGGAGTCTGGTTTGTCACCACAGATGCCTCCGCTGGTTGTCCAGTGCAGGCCATTGCGCAAGTCTCCACTCTCCCGAAGCTGACTCTGGAAACATGATCATGTGCACTAATCCTCTTTGGTGTTGCTGTGCATTTACACAGGTGAATTATCCCGTCGACATTACAGTCGTGGTGGAGACTTTCCTGGAAAACTCCAGGAATTTGAATAATAGACACAGTTATTGCTCATTCATTGGTTTCATTGTGGACCGATTTGCTAATGCCTCTGTGATTTCATTGAACGTGTCCAAGGGCTGACTCATTGTGTGTTTTCCCACAAGTGCACAGAAGCTATTAGTGAAACTGGAACTTCTGAGGCCCAATACCTCAACTGAGTCATAATCCGCACGATAGTGGTCCCTCCTGCCTCTTTCCACACTTTGGTTTATAGTCCAGCAGGTGCTGTTGCATCATTTGACGAGCAGATGCGAAACCATTCAGATCACTGGGGTAGATCAAGGACTGGAAGTACGAGAATCACCCCAAGGAAGCAAGTCATGAAACCGAATTGAAGAAATGTGAGCATCTTGTCATCATCCGTGGCTCAGAATTCCACAGCGTTGTTCTCTAATCTCCACAACATGTTAGGAATTCGGAGCATTGTGTTCATCAGCAAAAATAACAATACAGTCTGTGTACCACATGGTCATGGAATAGTTTGCACATATTTTAGCCCCACTACTTGATTGAAAAATAGTGATACTTTGCCAGGTGGAGCTCAAATTTCCATACATAACAAAAAGACATTTTTTTCCCCGATGAAAATTAAAATATATGAAAATTAAATCACATGGATAAAGGAGATATTTACAGGTACTTGCTTGTACATATATTCAATATGTTATGTATATGTTGGATTCATTTTCTGGAAAAGGTTTTTCCTCGTTTAAAACATTCCAAATGTTTACATAGGGTCTTCATCGATCACCCTTTTGGGAATCTGTGTTCCCTGCTTCACTGACTCGTAAAGGTTGTTTCATCATTTTGAGATTTGGTTTTTCCTTCCTCAGGCCAGTGGACTGAATGGGTTTTGGTCTACGGAATCCAGTGCAGGGTTTTCTCCCTCATTGGGTCATTTTTCAGAGGCCCCATTGGGGCTGACAACAATCAGCTCGATATGAATTGTATGTAGCTTCTAGCAGTTTGATGGTTTGATTAGAAACAACGCACATATAAGGGGGAGCGGGCGGGGGGTGTGGGGGGGCGCTACCTCGATGCTTCCAGAGGATCCAAAATAGGATTGATTGTTTAGTTTGTTTGTGGATTGCGCCTGTTTACAATGCCGCTAACCTCTGTTTGGCATGCAATGCACACGGCTTGGCCTTGTTTCTCGTTGTCTTAGTCAGAAGTTCAGCATAATGAAATTAGGGTGCATATAGAGACGCAATTTGGAGGTAAAACAACATGGCAATTTGTATTTATTTATTTTTTTGCTGATGCCACTAGCTGTTCCACTGAGCGTGCACTGCTCCACTATGCTGTGTTTGCTTCCTTAACATGTCCAGATACGCTGTCATTACAGTGACATCTGGGCTGCACACTTGATATTTTTTTTTCTCATGAAGTGTAAAATGAAACTTGTTCTACATTTCCCGTTTGTATAAGCATTTATGCTATGATTAAAGCCCGACCACTATGGATTTTTTACGCTGATACCGACAGTTAGTAAAAAAATGATTTTGATAACCAGCCAAATATTTTAAAACGTTTATAATGAATAAAATAAGTTGTGTTTGTTCCCTTAAACACTTACGGCAACGCAGCTATGAATTACAGGCAAGCCATTTGAGTCTTTCACAAGTCTTTATCCTTCAGTATTTGATACACTTGATGACATGAGCTGATGGATTTAGCCTTAGATTTTAGGTTGTAACGTTTGTGGTAGGCTATATCAGCAACATGAGTGAAGTTACTCACAAAACATGATTGATCCATGATGACCTTTAACGTTCAGTCACATTTCTTCCACTACGTCATTTTCTTTTCCATCAAGCGATGACTTCAAAAAGAAAGAAAGAAAAAAAAACGCCTCTCTCTCACATGTCAATACATGTCATCTTTCACAGAGTTGGATCCGAAACATACTGGAGAGAGTTAAACTGAAACAAGAGCCAAATTCCACCCTAATAATGCACATTGAGCATCAATATAAACGAGCTTTCCTGGATGGGGCCCGTACACATGTATCCGGTACAAATACATCAATGAAGCCATTTTACTACAACGCGCTTTGTGCGTCAGGTTAAATCCTTCCCGTAATGAATGGCGTAACACGAGATATAAATATCCAAGTCTGAATGTGCACTTTGCCATGTTCACGGCCAGCTAATTTTTTCATATAGGACAGTGGTTGCACATTTTGCGCACGCAACCCCATTCATTGACAACGTATTTATCCACGCGATGCATTTTGGTGATGAAGTAGGCGCTTATCCGACTAATCGATCGTTAGTTCGCTCGTTCTGGTAATAGGATATTGCAGCGGGTGGTACAACAATGTGAAACGTGTTCTCTCAATTTAAACGGCCTGTTCAAATGCAATAGTTTGGTGCCTCAATGACATTACTTTTTCCATTGATGATGAAAGGTCAAATTGATCCGTTTCTTCTTCCATCAACCATTTTTTCCATTTCAAATTTGCAGTTCTAGACAGCAAATGAATTCCGTGCTTTACAAACTGAAAATACACAAATAAAAGAAAATTGTGAGGAACTTTTAACATCTAATGACTATAATAGAATACTGACCACAGACTTCCACTTAAAGAACACAACCAAGAATGGCATTGTGATGATCAAGTTCCTGATGAGGAAAGAGCTGCGGCCGTTCAAGCACAGGATGTTCCTTTGTATTGTAGTTAGTGCTGCTGTTTTCACTCCAGTCATTGCCATGCCATGCTTTTGTTATCTCTGCAGTCCAGTGTGAAAAGGTTTGTCTCTTTTTCAGCAGCGTGATGCTCACAAAAGACACATCCACTTTTTGCTGAGGGGAATTGTATTTTGATTCGTCGAAGCTGACTATTCTTTTCCCATTCACAAGTGGAAGGAAATGAATTTGCTGTTTGGCCATTTTTTAGTCCGCAGGCAGGGTTTTTTTTTTTTTTTTTTTTTGTGCATAGGTAAAGCTACACACAAGAGCAGAATCCACATCACATGAGGGTTCTTTATTTAAGTGAGAGAAGGGAACAATCACAATGTATTCCTTCCTCATCTTACTAAATACACAATAATATGCAGTATGTAGGTATTAATGTATAATACGTATACATAATAAACGTCCCTGCGATTGGCTGGCAACCAGTTCAGGGTGTACCTCGCCCGCTACCCAAAGCTGGCCGGGATAAGCTCCAGCACGCCCGCGACCCTTTTGTGGATAAGCGAATCAGGTAACGGATGGATGAATGGATGAAGAACTTGAATCACTTACTAAAACTCTAAATCAAGAGCCGCTCACCGCATATCGTGCCTGAGGAATCCCTTGTCGCCGTGAATCCATATTTCAAGTAGGTCTCCTGTTATTGCCTTTTACATGCACCCTTCTTTTTTTTTTGTATACGTAATCGGCTCTCGTGTTGTCTCATCGTTGGGCCTTTTCCCTGTTGCAAAAAAAAAAAAAATTCCAAATGTTATTTTTAAATCATTTTGCTATCTTGTGGGTTTAACATTAGCGTTACCTAACCGACATGCGTCAAGAGTCCGTCAGAGAAAGCGATAGGATAGGAATCCGGTCACTTTCCAAAAGAAAATATTTTTCAGCCTCGTATAATGAATCAATCGGAAGTACTGTAAGTTTTTTTTTTTTTTAATCTTTCAAGTGTGTGTGGCCAGCCGCGGACCGGTCCGGTGATTGGGGACCACCGTTGTCGTGGCCTATTTTGGTGCTTTTCTTGCACATTTCAGAACTTGTTGCACGTCATTTGTTGAACCCTTCGCTGGCCCCTCTCCTTCTGACAAACACGCCTTCTGACAAAAGCTCTCCACAGAACTGGTCTGGCTGCTGTCATCACACACCCTCCACTCTATTTTAAACCCGAATACAGAGGGCCTCTCCCCCGAGTGGCCCGCGCTGTCTGTGTGGGCCAGAGCGTGGGCCTCGCTCACTCAAGGCGGCTCCTGCCAGCTGGTGCAAAGGTAATAGCAGAGATAATCTCCCAGATGGTGTGGCCTCACTGCATCTCTGCCCTGGCTACACCCAAACCATGAAGAGCATGAAGAGGATGCTTGCTAAAACTTGCTTTCTTCTAGGAAAGTTCACATCATTATTGAATTTTCCATTTTGCTTTCTAACATCACTACACCTTTGGGAGTGGGGAGTATCTCCAACCTCGATACTTTTGGGAAGTTAAAAAAAAGAAAGCATTCATCCTCATTTGGCTTGTGTTCAACTTTTACAAGTTTGCTTTTGTTTCATGAGTTTCGTTTTCCGGGGCGGGGGAAATTCCTCAGTGGGCAGACAACAGGAAAACAACAACAACCAATGCTTCCTTCCTGTCCCTCTGCAATTTGACCGGCTTCCAAATACAGGACCACTGAGCAAATCATAAGTCAAGAACATTGTCTCGCCTTACTTTGCAGTCGCTTGTCACACCCAAATCTTCGAACACATGTGGAACACTTCCAGATTTACTACAGTGCATCCACATAACTTGCGAGGATTATAGAATACCTTGCAGGATGATATTTGAAGTGTTTTCAAAACCTAAAAGTGAGTCTCATCCACCTGCCAGAACAAATCTGGAAGGCGGCAAGCTGAGAGGGGGAAGAACAGACAGTCAAACTCTCTTCTGCACTCACTTCATTAATATTACATTACTAATGATCCCTTAAGGTAATAAAGTGGTATTGATCTGTTACAAAATGGAGCCTTGCAGTGGTGGTTTTGTGTGGGGGCAGCGCAGCATCACTATATTTGCTGATTTATAGTCGTGTCAATTGGCATACTGTAGTTTAATTTCGTATGATGTAAAGATTGACAGTGACAGAAGAGGTATATGCAAAATATTTTACTGTCACAAGAATTTTGTTTTCAACAAGCAGCGGCTGACAAAACAGGTCAGTTATTTTATATACAGTCAAACCTCGGTTTTCGAACATCTCGGTTCTCGGCCAATTCGGTTTTCGACGAAAAATTTCGAGTTTTTTATGCCTCGGATGACGAACAAATTTCGGTTCTCAAACAAACTGAGCGCACTTGAATGCACCATTTGACTCCTCTCGCCTTCCTTACACGAGGAAGTAACGCTTCCTCGGGTAGACGAGGACGTGACGCTTCCTCGTGTTGCTTTCCATTGTGAGCAGACGTGTTCAATAAACATTTTTATTTTACAAAGAGCATGGTTTCGGTTTTCAAACAATTTTGGTTTTCGAACAGCCTTCTGGAACGGATTATGGACGAAAACCGAGGTTTGACTGTAACCTTAAAAGACGACAAAAAAAGCAAACTATGCCACAGCAAAAACTTAAACCATAAGTAAAAAGCAGTGAAATAATATCTAAAAGCTAAACAACTTCAATTTCATCTTGACTTAGTTCAACATAGTACTATGACTCCATTAATTAGAATGCTTTTGACAAAAAAAAAAATATCAATATATGTGAATATTTTTAAACACTTGAGAACAATTGAACAGGAAAAACATTCAACATTTTGGACATACTACTGATATTTCCATTCATATCTAGGACGTCAAGTCTGAAGGCACCAAAAGATTTGTTGTTTATCGTATCAACCTTTGGGGAGTATAAAATCGCATTGAATATTTATGTTTGACATCCAACCACTAGACCAGTAGTTTTTAACCTGGGTTCGATCGAACCTCAGGGGTTCGGTGAATCGATCTCAGGGGTTCGACGGAGCCTCTGCCATGGAGGTTTCGACATATCCGACTCATCATGTCAGTTATGACACACCCGCTTGGCTATCCCTGGCTGCAGATGATCACATTGCATTGCTTATTCAATCAGTGCTGTGGGAAATTTTGTTCACTCAGTAGTCAACGTGTGACTGTCGTGATAGTACGTCGTACAATTAAAAAAAAAAAAAGGAAACTTATTTTATTTACTCTTTTTCTGTTTTTAATAAATGAGTTTTTTTATGTCTTGAATTTGTAAAAAGTCATATTTTTGTTTTTCACTAATAAAGGGTTCCGTGAATGTGCATATGAATGTGTTGGGTTCGGTACCTCTAACGAGGTTAAGAACCACTGCACTAGACGAAAGGACGGAAGCCTCGTGATTTGATTAGGTAGTGCATCATAAGTGACTAAATGGACCATTGATTGCAATGTAAAATAGCAAAGTGATTGCACCCCCCATCCCCCATCATTCTTCTTAATATATGTCAGCTTTTATAGATTGATAGAAAGCACACCGGCACATTATTTAGAGATTTGTATTAACACATACTGCATCGAGGGACTTTTTTTCTGTTTGAGTGTGAAATGCCTGACAGGATTTCAATGCGCATAAAATAGTGGCATCCAACGTCAAGTCCTTGCACAACTCACATTTCTCACATAAACATTTGCTTGTAAAAATCAAGATTCACTTTAATGTTGGTCTATGGAATGACCATACTGTATCAACAAATGTCATTAAAAATATCTAAGAATAAAAGTTTGTTGTATCGATGATGTGTAGCAAATAATGAAACCAGTGTTAGTTATCTACAACCGCTGTAAATGCTTCGAGTACATAAAAATAAAATAAATCGGCAGACATTGGCCCTTCGGCCAATTATTTTGAGCGATGTTTAAAGGGCCATAATAGGCCGATTTAATCGATTGTCTGATTAATCAGTTGGGCCTGAGTGTTTTTTTTTTAAATCTAATTAATCGATGGAATAATTTGTAGAATAAGCAATGTCTTAAAGTATTCGGTAGTGATAGCTATAATTATCGTTATGTTACCTAGTACATTTTGTTTTGAAGCAATTTAGGCCAAATAGATTTTCATCAGGCTGATAAAACGATGCTTTGTAACTGAAAGTGATCAACAGCAGTGCATCAAATATGTCTTCTGCCTTCCCAGGAGGCCTCCAAGTGTTTTCAGCTTTTAGAGTTAGGATATTATTTTATTAGAAATTGTGTGTACAATTTTGCACCACATGGGAGCTCCCCTTTGCTTGAGGGAACGCAGTTAATTGTTGAGCATTTTTTTAAGGGTTAATAATGAGTACATGCCATTGGAAAGGTCAGCCATCCGGGGTCATTTTCCACCAAGATTTGTAGGAGTTGCAGGGTAGAAGCAGCTTGATGCTGCAGCTCCAACAGCAGCTAGACTAAACTCATTTTCCACTTTGAGGTCTAGACATTTTTGGAATTTATATGGTCTTTAAATGGTCACTTGACATTCATTTTTATCACTAATGGCTATTTTGGGTGAAGATCACGTTTACTTGCTTGCCAAAGCTTCTGAACTCAGCATTTCCTGTTGCATGGCCAGTACGTTGCAGCCGATATAATGGCGGGGTGTTTCATCATGAGAGATGCATGTTTTTGGTTGATTAAAGGATGGAGAGGGGGGTTGTAGCCAGATGCTCGTCTTGCAGCTGCCTGACTATGCAGGAGGGAAAACTATGCAAAAAGGCAGCCTTGCCGCAAAGTGGGGCTTAGCCAGACATTGAGAGGAGATTATCCATATTTTGTCGGTATCCTCCTCTTCCTCCCAACCACCTGCAGAGTAACACAGACCCACAGCATGAATACTGCATGGCACAGAAATAACACGTATCGCGTTCAGGTTAGAGTGCAAAAATAAGATGCCTTTACATATCAATACCTGTGTGACCTCTTCAAACAAAGAATATGTCTGTCAGTCAGGAGATTCACAATCACTGCACCCAGGGGGGAAAAAAAAAATCCACTCCCATTGTTATCTGGCGCATCCTTCTCGTACAACAGTGCAGCCCGCACCTATTTCATCTTGGATTTAGCAAAAAGGCTATATTCTCTCCACAGCGCTCTCTTGTTCATTTAAAATATTCTTTAAACATCAAAGAAATGCTTTGGATTAAAACCATAGTTTAAGAAGCAGAGCTTCTGACGTAAACTGGCCTCTGCAAAACGTAGCTTAAAAAGGAGGGAGGAAAATATATTTGAGATATCAGGCCTGCTTTTTAAATATTCATGGTCAGCGCACGGCTTCCAAAGTGAGCTGAATGGATCCTCTATTGCTGCATCTGCAACACGCACACACCCATGTGCAGCACCTTTCTATTAGTGGATGATTTACATTTTACTCTGCGTTGATAAATTTGTGACATTGAAAGAAACAAAAAAAAATCTGTGAAATTTAAATATGCATCATGAAGTTTTTTTTTTTTCTTCTCAATTCAAAGCTCTTTTTGTGCTCACCCACTGTATTATTCTCGTTAGATCCATGTATATGGCAAAGGGGTTTTGGCTTTGGAGTGAGATGAAGGGCAAAGTCCCCGTGTACTCTAGTTGACCCACGGATGTCAGATCTTGGGTCGAGTTAAACTCAAGCTTACAGCATCTCGGAGGGAAGACGGCTGACTCCGTTTCGCTCTCATTTTCTAACTTGTCTAACTCCAGACAACCTTCAACTGTGGGGCATTTTTTTTTAAACTGAAGTCATCTAACGATTATCCTTGCAGTCATTCAGTCGCTGCGACAGAGGGTGTTCAAACCAACGAATCAACTGGCTTTTGAAATAACTACTAGTCACCTTGATAGACACAGTTGCATAATGTAGTGAAATCCAAAAATAGTGAATAATTGTCTTTGTTTAACCAGGTGAGGCAATAAAAAACAGTTTCCTACTGCCGTATTTTCGCAACCATATGGTGCACCGTATTAAAAGATGCAGTCTCAGTTGTGGGTGCTCTTTCTGTATTTAACAGACGCAAGGCACACTGTATTATAGGACACAGGCATGGTAAAACATTTTAATACGCTAGCTTAAAAATACGGTAGCAAGCATGCACGCTAGCTTATGTTTTTTTAAAAAGCAGCGGGTGCAAAACTGAGTTCGGTTGTACTTTATTGAAGTATTTAACAATGTGCTCATGAACCGGCACTATATACCTACTAGAGTCGGGCCTTTAGCATCTTCTTTCACGGACACCCTTCCACGTTTAACGTCCGCATGTTGTCCTCAGTCACATCTGCCTTTCCTCTGTATAAATAGCGTGTGGGCACAACATAAGTCAGTCAAGCAGAGTACTCAACAAGAATTTTCGCAATTGACGGGAGATTTGAAACTGGCTTATAATTACAGAGACTCTCTGGGTCAAGTTTTGGTCGCTTGAATCGGGGTTTAATAACAGTGGTCTTAAAAGCTGCTGGTACAGTTCCGGAGGAGAGGATTTAATTCATAATATTTAAGATGGTACAAAGATTGTGAACAATTTTTTAACGAGTTTGCCAGAAAGCGGGTGGAGCATGCAAGTTGCCTGTTTTGCTGCACTCAATAGTTTTGCAAGGCTTTCAAGAGATACTTTTAAAATTACAGATATTTGTCAGACAATTATTAGTTCAAACGCCCCTATTAACATCAGTCATCGCAGGATTGGACAGGGTTTTAGGAACAGTGTTCTTAATTTGTCCTTAATGAGCTGAAAGTTCGAGTGAAAAATTGGAAGAAATCGCAAGCTGAATGGGCGGAGCTATTGGAGGTCATCTGCTGTTGTATTGAGATTGTTCCTGTATTTCATGTTATTTTTATTCAGATTGATTATTCTGGAGAATTAATTGGTTTTCGCTAAAATAAGAGACAGACGGAAGACCTTGAGTTTAGTTACATACCATTTGCACTCAAGCTTCCCTACGTGATTGTTTAAGTGTGCCTTTCATCTGGAAACCACAGAGTAAGCCTCAGGATGAGTTTTAATGTAATTGGTGCTATGGAGTTGAGCATATTTAACTGAGCAACATTGAAATCATCCGTGAGATTATCAGTCGAACCACTATAAGAAGGAAAGAAAGCAGAGGGGCAGCGGCGAATGTCCCAAGGAACCAATGCCAAACTTTGATGGTCCATCCACTATACTTCAAAGTTGGGATGAGGTTTTGGTGGCGGCGTGCTGTGTCCTTTTTTTTTTAAATAGTGTGCTGTGTTCCATCCAAACAACTCAACTTTGTTTTCCTCTGTCCACACAATATTTTGCCAGTAACGATGAAAAACATCAAGGCACTCTTTGGCAAAGCTCAGACCTATCGCAATGTGTTGAACAATGCTCTCAATTATTGTTGATTCATTTCCTTTTTGTTTTTCATGTCGAAACAATCATTTTGTTAACGTAATCTTGATTTGTGTTTTGATGTTCACCTGTACACGAAACTGCTGTGGATTGCAGTGAGTGACTGAACAAGCAGCAGAGCGTCTCCTTGGTTTTTCGTTTGTCACCTTTGACCTTCGCTATTTATGTTCGGTGCTACAATTGAAACGTTCACAATATTTAGCCGCTGTAAGGGCATATTCTGCCAACACGTTTTTTTCTTTTTCTTATTTTTTTTACACAGCACTGGCTTCATCTGTGGTGTCCTCCATTTGACTTTCATTCTAATCAAGGCTTGTAGAGGTACTTTTTTTAACCCCTTCCGGCACCATGCCAGTTAAACATTATTTTGAAAGCTTTTTTTGTGCGAGGCAGTTTTTTTATTTGGTATAACTTGGTCGGCTTGTTAACAGCACTGCTGTGGTGTGTCAAATTTGATAAATCTTAAAAATGTGTTTTTGCTTTACAGCGTCTTTAAGATCTGTTCCGCTCAGCCTCCAACAAGCCTGGTTAACTTCTTATCGTTTCTTTCTGTTTTCTCGGAAACGTTCCAGTTTCACTTTACATATGTTGGAATCAAACAGGCTTTGATGGATGGCATTGTGGAGGACTGGTTCATAGATTAGCCTCACAGTGCAGAGCTCGTGAGTTCAAATTTAAGGTCTGGCCTTCCTTTGTGGAGTTTGCATGTTGTCCCTGCGCCTGTGTGGCTTTTCTACATGTACAGTATTTATATGAATTTAGTTTTAACCGTTTTCCACACAATAGAGAGATAAAAGAAAGGAACAACTTTAGATTTTGAGTCTCTCTTAAATGGGAGACCCTCCAGCAGCAAAAAAGTTTTTTTGGTGAAAGGGTGTCAAGGGGTATTTTGCACGCAAGCTAAAAGGAAGTTGAACATATGTATGTCCCCTTTCCAACTCCCTAAATCTCCAGTAGACCTCACATGAACTTCGCTTTAGGCCAAGCTTGCATTCCCAGTGTTCCTGCACACTTTGCAGTTACCAGCCAACACGCATACACACACACACTTTGCTGACAGAATCATGCTGACAGGGATCCAGCGGCTGAGGGGAGGAGCACTACAAACAACCCAACCCCTGGGAACCCAAGCATATGCCGTCATAACAAACCCACCATCACCCACCAAACGTGGACTGCAGCAAGCTGCCTCCACAACTCTAAATTCCTCTCCCTTGTTTTTCCCCCCATTGCCGCAGACACATTCTTCAAATGCTCATGAGATGCAATCCTGTAGCCAAGGCACGTTGTTTTGGTTGACTTTAGGGTATTTTTTAAAATTCTATTATTTTTAAACACACTCTTATTCTTCGTGTTTTAAATTAGATTGAGTTTAGTCTGTTTGATTTAGCTTTCTGTGTGTTTAGCTGTGTTTCAAAGAATTGGCCTTTGGATTTGTTTTGGTTTTATTTCGGTTTCGACAGCACTTTTGTCATCTGCTTATTTTTTATGTTTTAAACCAAAAAGGACTACAGGGAGTAACACTGAAAGTGTCTAAAGTTGGAATGCGAGAGAGTAAGAAGCTTTGTTTTGGCTCCAGATCAGTCACCAGAGGAAAGATTAAATTCCCATTACTCCCTATGGCATCATCTTGGATTTGTCTACCGTCTCTTCTGCTTATTTATGTTTGCATTTGGGCACGTTTCGCTCATAAAACAGTCCACTGGAAAGAGTGACACATGAATGTTCAGGTACTAGAAAGCCACACAATCATCTGCAAAGAGTCACCCGAGCTAGAGCTGAGATAACGACTCACATGGGTTACATTGACTTAAGCATGAAGCTCAATGCAACTTCTTTACCCTGAGAGGATCCTTTTTTTTTTTTTTTTTTGGAGAGGGGAGGGGGGTTGCATTGTCAGCCTCTCTAGTTCCTCTTCCTCCAGTTGTTTTCCTTTCTACCTCCGCTTCATCCCACAAGCATGCCTTATTTTGGTAGGATGTTTGGATCACACAGTCCCAGTTCATTGTTTTGCTTTTTTTTTTTTTCTTTGCATATCTGGCTGTCACATGCTCCCACTCTCCCTCACACATTCTTTAAATACATCATGTGGTCACCCCCACCGGCCCCCCAAACACACATTTCTTTTGCCAAGAGGGCAGGTGGTCAAACATAAGGGGCTATTTGGAAGTTGGGTGATCCAAGTTTAGTCAGGAGATCTTTGCTGGAGGATTAATTGTGTAAGAGCCATGTAATGATTGCTGGCATGTCTGAGGAGTGAAATCCTGTTAGTCACTGCACAGGGGTTAGGCTTAGACTGAGCAGTTGTCTGTGTGTGTGTGTGTGTGTGTGTGTGTGTGTGTGTGTGTGTGTGTGTGTGTGTGTGTGTGTGTGTGTGTGTGTGTGTTAGAGAAGGAAGGTGGTGATTATTTGCTGGTTAGCATGACCAGGTGGTGTAACGTAATACTTTCTGTTATTTCAAACCGAATGCGATATTGGTTCAAGGATTCTCAATGCATGAAGGGCTCCACAATGTATTTATTAAATCACTATCGGGAAAACATGTGATATTGTCACTTAATTAGTTTTAATGCAGCAGCAGGAAAACATCTCAGTGAGCAATTGGTGCCTTCTATGTCATGGAATTCACATCTAAATACAGCACTTAATTTTAGGAAGCACATATAACAATGTATGTTAATTATGTTTTGTTGTTGTTTTTTTTTACTCCAAATGATGTTGCATTGAAGTTCACTAACAGTTTTGTTTTTTTACATGAATTTAGCATTTTAAAACATACTGACAGATGAAAATTATTACATCACCAATAATGTGCCTTTCTATGAGGAATAAAGGAGCATTTGTATGGAGAGATGACTTATTATACTTTGGGCACCGTAATAGAAGAAGAAATGTTTGTTTTGGTGAGACCAATTTTGGCACATCACAAGAAGCTATACATTCAAAATATGCCGACAAACCTCAAGGATACATTCCAAATGCAATTAATTTTGCTTTGTGTTTTCTTTTTTGTTTTTATTTTGGGATGAATTAAAAGTCCGTTGAATGAAAGAAAGAATGAATTTTTTCCCCCCCCCCCCCCAACTCTCTTGTTTGGTTTACTATTGATATTGTTTATATCATGCGTTTATAAAAGTAAAATACACAGAGTAATACAGAGATGAGTAATTCTTGAATCGACATTCTGTTGTTGACATCCTTCTGTGCTTTTCGCCCACCCAATTGAACACACAGGTTGACGGAGTGTGGATTGACAGTAAATAGCAGGCTGCTGTAAACTGCACCGCTGTCTCTCTGATCTCCCATTTTCCTATTACCCCCCACCTTTTTTTTCTGCACAGCAACCCGTTATATGGTTTGTAATCATCGTTTTTTAAGAAGCCATACGTCCCCTTGTGATCTGTTTGATGTCATGTACTCTGCATTAGCTCACCCAAGGACAGTGCATATTACATCATGGTCAAACATGTAATTTGTTGATTCAGTGAATATGTTCTCTCTGCATGCATAGATGTTAAGATCTTTCTACCTAACTAACTCAGTGATTCACAAACTGTCTGGTATTCTCAGAGATATACGTTGGCGGTAGATTAACTTTTTGCCATTGAGTGAGCGAGTGGCTATGCAATCACACGCTTGTCCTCCTGTAAGTATGACAGCATGTGACTGACTGACACAGAAGTTGGACTCTACCAGCCCATTGCAATAGCTAACTTATGTCATTGCGTCTTCCTCTGTGAAAGAAATTATATTCAAGGCTGTGACTTTGATGCGGGCAGTTCACTCCCATCATTATGTGCCCACATGGACAACTAATGTCCGGAAATACGAGATCTGAAGTGTTCATTTTGTCCCATAGCCATATTTGGAGCACTCCTGTACCTCCTCCAAAGGCCTGAGTGCTGTGAAACTCTCTCAGTATATAGTAGAGCAAAACATTTCCAAAGTGTGGACCCGCATCCATCCATCCATCCATTTTCTGATCCGCTTATCCTAAGGAGGGTGTGCTGGAGCCTATCCCAGCTGTCTTTGGACAGTAGGCCGGCCGGGTACAACCTGAACCGGTTTCCAGCCAATCGCAGAGCACACATAGACAAACAACCATCCACGCTTGCAATCACATATGTGGACCGTTTAGAGTGTTCCATTAGCCTGCCACGCATGTTTTTGCAATGTGGGAGGAAACTGGAGTATCCCTCAGAAAAAACCACAGGGAGAACATTGCAAACCCCACGCAGGAAGGCCGTAGCCAAAATCAAACCCTGCATCTCTGCACTATGAGGCCGACGCGCTAACCAGTAGACCACGGGGCCGCCCAAAATGTCAAGAAATGTGTTGCGTCATTAAAAAAAGTCTACTTGTAAAGGGTTAATATCTCTAATAGTATATCTGCACTGTTTTTAAATGCAGATTATGATAGACAGAAATTTACAGGTCTGAATCTACCTTGAAACTAAATATGAGGGCCTCCAAATATGGTCTAAAATGTAGTCTGCAATTGCTGGATCCCAAAAGTGGATGTGGTACCCAAACATTGAAGACCCATCAGTCGGAAACACTTTGAGGCTCGAGGTTCAAACATCTGATTTTGTTATTCGATATCATGAGGCTTTAACGGAATAAAAATCAGGCAAATTGAAGAGGTGTCACTGGGTACAGTATGACTTGACATGAAATGAGCCGATAACTATGGATATTATATCTTAAATACATTTGGCCACAAAATGAAACTAAAAATAACTTGATGGTTTGATGCGGTTTTCTTTTTTTTTTCTTTCTTTAAATATATATTGAACATAATACAGAACAAACACGTAAACACGTTATACCTACTCTCTAAATGAACAAGTTAGCCTTCTCCAAAAATGCGCAGCGTGCATTTTAGTTCGGGCTTTGGAAGGACAGTCACAAATAATCATTCTTTCGTCTGCAAGGTTACCAGCCTTCATTTTTCCCACTGGAAACAGCAGAAAGTGGAAATTTGTGACGTGAGAACTTTGCCACGTATGCAGACTGCTCATTTGTCAGTGTGTCAGTGACGGAAGTGATGTGTCATCAGGAGTAAACTTTGCATGAAATGACGACATAAATAGATGAAATGATCAAAACATTACATGTACCTTACATTGTAACGTATGAGACATACGTTTGGGCTTCTGGGATGTAAAAAATGAAGGCCTTGATTTTTGGGGAAAAAAATCCATGTTTCACCACCTTTCAATAATCGTCAATAAAATAAAACTACTCTCCGTGACATCTGCCTGATTTTATGGAAGCATCACATTTGTAAAACACTTTTTGTGTTCCCATGTCATTGTGTTGTTAAACACTGTAAAATGTTTGTTCTTTATTCAGGCTTGCGTGCACTCTCTCTTTTCATGACAGTTAAGTACAACCAGAGGTGTAATGAGTTCTGCCCAATAAGTCAGATTTGTTGAGGATTTACCTTTACCGTATCCAAGAATGCCTGGCTTTGGATCAAGATGCTGTAGATTGGTCGTTGTAATTTTAAATTTAAAACATGAACTCACTTATTAGTTTTAATCCCTCCTAACCATTAGATCCCATCACTTTCTGACATTATCTTTCTGACTTCAACCATCTTAGCTCACCATATCCTGCCCTTGAGCATCAAAGCATTCTTGCAGACAGCGAAGCTAGCCTATTACTAGACAGCTTTTTATCACATATTTATGAGTTGGACTTTTAAATTGAACTCCTACGTTCCCCTTACTGCAAGCAGAGATGAGTGGAAGCGAGCAAAGAACGCAAACCAGAGGCACAGCGGGAAGCTTGGATCATGAAGCCTGTTTGTCAGCGAGACTCGAAGGATCTCATTCCGATGCTTGTGGGATTGTATCTCTTCGATGACATGTTCCGTTTTGACGACCACTTCTAGCGGTTCACCCAGCGAACTTGTAAAACAAAGGGCCTCAGAAACGCTGTTGATGTGTACGACTTTTATTGGCAGAGAGCTAACAAAAAAAGACTTGATCTAACTATGGATACAGTATTATGCATAATGTGTTCCAAATTATTATGCATATAGGATTTTAGATTACATTTTTCTGGGCAGGCTTTTGCACATACATTAGCCTAATGGCATCATTTCCCAAGGTATTTTTAACGTACTGTTACCAAATTAAAAAAAAATAATAATAAAAAATATGTCTGAGACAACTATGCTATTAGGCTAGGAATAAGTCATTTCTCCTTTTTTGTTTCCATCACTGATATGATATTTCCGGAGAAGTTTCCATGATGATATTAAACAAAGGAAACTTCACAGTTGTTCCACATTATTGAGCAATCACAGTTTCCTCACGGCGCTGCTTTGGATGTTCCAGATAAATGAAGTTCTGAATGGTTGGTGGATGGCCAGTGTGCCTCAATAAAGCTGCAGCGTGAGCAAGGGAGTGATGGAGTGATGTTTGGGCCTGGATGAATGAAACGTTAGACGGTTTGCCCATTTAGGCTGCAAGGATGTATCAAAATGACCTCTGCAAAATATGCGGTGTTTCAAACTGACCATTTCCTGTGATGCTCTAAGAAAACAGTGCCTTTGACACCCTTTCATTATTTTTCAATAAAAAAAATTCCATGCTGCAAAAAAAAAAAAAACATTGATTCATGGTGTTGTCACCAAACTTTCCAGTCCTCACCCTATGATGGCGCAACCTTAAAAGTCAGGATGATATATCAGCAGAAACCTCCAAATAGCAAGTCTGGGAGGCAGTTCAATATTTACAAATGAGATTCAAGCAGAAACTAGCCACGGATCATCAGTGAATGAGAGAGCTGTTCAATTGAGATCAAAGAGGAGCACCTAAGTGAACATGTAACTTAGTTGGCAAATGTGCTGTGGGTCGATAACACGCAAAAAAAGACATTTTTCCCCCTCAAGGCCATTAGCCACCATTTAGCAACCTTTCAAATTGGTTGAAAGAGTGACACACAGTAAATTGGAAGAGAATAATTTGATGAATTTTGTTGTCATCGAAGTTGTTTTCTTCAATAAAATCCCATTATTATAAAAGCTAATTGTTAAGTGTTTTGTTCACTGATAACTGCATGAACAATTTAGGAAAATGAACAAAACAAGGATATGTTTTCGAATTAGGAACACAGGCTAATCAGGGATGACCTTTTTCAAATGCTTGGCCACTCGAAGCAGATTTCTCTTCTGGAGTCAGTTGTAGAAATTGGCATTTTGGGAGCAATTGCGCACTGCAAACAAATGCATCTCACTTGACACTGCTTTCCCAGTTGCTAATTGCAATGAATGGGTCTTTTGAAAACTATAATGACCTAACTCTGTTTAGTTCAGAGGTGTAATTGCCCATTACTGAATTGAGAAGAATAGGTGAATTGAACAGTTTCAAGACTTTGTGTTACTAAGTTAGCCATACAAAGAATAAATGAGTTCAGCTCCTCGTTCAGGAACATTTGAATGGAAGTTTCAAATACAGCTTAACAGGGACTTTGACTGTGTAGAGAAAAAAAAAACAACACCACCACCACTACCACCAACAAAAGATAACAATTTTAGACATTGGGTCAAGTTCATGGTGGAGACCAAATGATGTGAAGGAAAGCCTTCATCGGGGCAGCTTGAAAAATACAACAGGCCACTAAAACGTGGGAAATTGACTTTCCCCTGACAATTTATTTGTATCATTTAAACTGCTGTAGCACTTTTCTTAATACCTTACACATGAATACTACATATACTACTTTGTAGAAATAGGATCCTAAAAACTTTCATTTCAAGCTCATCTTACATTACATCAGTGCTTCTCTGATTATTTTCTGTCATGCCCCCCACCCAGGAAGAAGAAAACATCTCGCTCCCCCCCCCAGGTGACTAAAAATAATATAATTTCTCTATAAAATTGTTATAAGTACACCTTTGCATAACACTGCATCCTTATTAACGTATAAGACTCAACTCAACTGTATTTATAGAGCACTTTCAAACAGCCATATAAGAGAATAAAAAGAAAGAAATAAGGACCAACTTACAACAACGGATAGGTTTAAGTGTAACAGAAAAGATTTAAAGTGCATCTGAAATTAAAAAAAAATGAAATCCTTAATTAAACTATGAACATTTTTTAACTGACCACGTGAAACCATACGATACTGAAAAATACAATTACATAAAATCAATCAATAATAATGCATTCAAACTGATCACCAACATTAACTCAGCAGCACAATATACACAATATAAAAAAAAAAACTTTAACCCGCAAAACAAAAATATATAAAATAATTTGTGCAGATTTTTAAATGTTTAAATTTTTAAATCAAAGATGATGTCTGGATTAATGGCTACAAGTAGCAGGCACAAAACGGGATGATTGTTGCCAATATTCTGCACATTTTCGCTGAAAAAAACTCAAGCGGCTTATCAGTGTGATTGTGGTGTAATGTCTTTAAGTGACACCTTTATTTGGCTCCATGCTGTCCGCTGCCAACATTTTTAGACACAGTAAGAACACCGGTCTTTCCTCGTCTCCCACCGTAGTCACAGTGAAGCCAAGCGCTACATACGCTTCGTCATATTTCCTCGTCTTAGTTTTCGGGAGACTTTCGTTTGTCTCTTTATCTCCATCTCTCTCCATCTGTCGACTTCGTGTCTACACTTCATCTTCATATTCTGTGCTGTGTGTAAAGTGCGCATGCTCAGTGCAAACAAAACACCGAGTGAATGCTCCCTGCGCACACTCTGCCAAGGAAAGTGCCACTGGCCCCTAATGTAGTGGAGGTGCAATTGCACTTTATTCTTGGACAGTAAAAAAAAATCAAAATAAAAAGGCATGTTCCCCGAGGTCAAACGCGCCCCACTTGACGGAGCCTCGCAATAGTGGGGCGTGCCCCACTATTTGAGAATCACTGCATTACATTAACCTTAAAAGTACACGGTGGTGTCTGTGCTCACTGTATGTTGCTCATTTTTCTTTGAATTTGAACTTCATCCATCCATCCAACCATCCATTTTCCGATCCGCTTTATCCTCACAAGGGTCGCGGGGGTTGCTGGAGCCTATCCCAGCTGTCATCGGTCAGTAGGCGGGGGAACACCCTGAACTGTTTGCCAGCCAATCACAGGGCACGCATAGACGAACCACCATCCGCGCTCACACTCACACCTTGGGACAATTTAGAGTGTTCCATCGGCCTGCCATGCTTGTTTTTGGAATGTGGGAGGAAACCGGAGGACCCGGAAAAAAACCCACACAGCCCCGGGAGAACATGCATACTCCACACAGGGAGCCCGCAGCCGGAATCGAACCCTGCAACTCTGCACTGTGAGGTCGACACCCTGGATTTGAACTTGTCCCAAAAATAAATCTCACAAGCAACAAGCAACAAATGTGACTTTTAATAATTGTGTGCTTACAATGTTAGCACGCATGTGCATCCCTTTGACATCGAGTTTAGGGCCTAAATTAAGCGTCCTTTCATAAATTTACGGTCAAAGGATTAATGAGCAACAAAATAGCCTTCTCACTTTACACAGTAACTCTGTGTTGTCGTTAAAAATGATTGTCATGAGCTAGCTTTCCAAATGTTTGTGAAATTCAAATAATCTGAGGGCTTCAGTCAAAGCAGCATGGATGAGTGGTTTGTTACCCTTTCCCCTCTGATGAAACATATTCAGTGTGATGTCAAGATCATTAAAATTGATGACATATTATTTGATGATGGATGGTTCATTGTGCTTCGCCACTACCTTGCGTGCTTGTGTACAGTACGTCATCAAAGGCACACTGTTCCCTCTGCATTTTATTGATATAGGTTTCCACAATCACCTACTCCAAGACATGCACTCTGCCTCGTCTCGGTCTCTTGGCTTTATTGATTGATTGATTAATTGATTGTAATCTGAAACTGCCAGAAACACCTTCCTTCCTTGCTCCGGCAGCAGAACTGTAATTTGTCACGTATTCACAGAAGTGGCATATGCCAGAGGGCTGCACGACCCGACGGTGACTTTCTATCTGGACCCATCAGCTGAAAAAGAAGCAGAAAGTTCATATTTTTCCCTCTCATGACTGCCAGATAATACACGTGTTGTGCCGTCCTTTCGTGACACACGTCTTTTTTTCAAATCCATCGTCAGATTGAAAAAGTCCCAACAGCGTTTTGCTTGGAAGATCCAGTTTAAAATCTCGAAATGTGAGACGTTCCAGCAGTTTTGCACTTGTCTTTTGCTGTTGTATTGCCAAAGCCAAATAAGTGAAACTGCCAATACGAGATGCACTAATTACAACTTGAATTTTGTTTTATATTCTTTGCCTCCTTTTACTTAGTTCCATACTTCTAAAATGCGACAATACTGTTGGAAGAATTGATTTGCACTTTGGTGTTATTTTTCAAGGGAAATTGAGGATTTGTGGTCTTTTCAAACCTTAACTGTAAAAAATAAGTAAAAATACGTTGAGTCTTTCAGCGTGACATACTTCTCATTTCATCCTCATTTACCAAAATTGCTACACATCTATGATTTATACATTCTTCATCCCTGCTCGACTCACCGTGTTTGCAGATCCGCTCGTGTAATGTTTTCCGATGATCCAATATTTTTCAGTTTCAGTAGTTTTAGAGACTTTCTCGGAGAGTGGTCAAAAAGCCCCAAGATGAATTTTGGTTGACCAACATTTGACTTCCCTTTAACAAACCATCTGAAAATGCTTCGTGCATATTATGTTGCTGCTTGCGCTCTCAAGGCCGCGCCAACTGACAGAGCCGCCGTTTGTGTTGCTGGACTCGGGAGAATGCACACACTTGAACTTCTCTTGACAGCGTATCTGCTGCGCTGTTCTGGCGGAAGCGGATCAGTTACTTTGTAGATGTGGGTCATAAGGGGATCACAGACAGTACGCTGCACAGCAGGACCCACTGTGGCTGACAGCAGGAGGGGGCAATCATGGCGTTCGCTTTAACGTCTTCTTTAATCATTCATGCGCTTTGCTAATTTTATAACACAAACCTTTGAAGTATATGCATTTAAAGTAGAAAGATTAATAACTCTATTAAAGTTTCGATTTGTAATTCTTGTCCAAGCCAAGCTTCGAACATTAAAAAATAAATAAATAAAAATAAAAATATCAAAGCTTTCCATCGATATTTTTTTCTTTCCCATGCTTGAGAGAACAATTCCTGTTCTAAAATAATCAACACCTGCCTGGTTTTCTCCCACTGTGCAGGAGCAGAGCCCCAGCAACGCCACTTCTCTGGCCATGATGCAGGAGCCGCCGGAAGTGGTGGAGGAGACGGTCACCATAGAGGAGGACCCCGGGACCCCGACTTCCCATGTTTCGGTGGTCACCTCTGATGACGGGACCACACGCCGCACAGAAACCAAGGTAACACTCAAAAGATTATCAATTCAGTTGTCCTCCACCGAGGTGCAAAACTCCTGCTGGATGGACGGATCCGATGCGGTTTTTAAATATTGATTCTCTTTTGATTAAATTCCACGTCTCCACTTAATAATGATTTGGTTTGACGTTCTAAAGCAGGGGTCCCCAACCTTTTTTGTCTCACGGACCAGTTTAATGTCAGACAATATTTTCAGGGACCGGCCCTTAAGGTGTGACTAATAAATACAACAAAATAATATGATATGACCGACATGAAAACTGGTATTTTCGAAACATAGTAATAAACACGAATCGCAACACGATGAACGTCCTATCTGGCCGCAACACTCTCCGGTCGCTATGGTCATGTTTACACGTGCCTTCAAAATAAGATAGACCACAATACAAAGTGCATGAAAAATACGACTCACCATTGCCGCATATGATGCAGACTGGGCTCGGTGCGTGGGAATCTCCCGTTGTGATCAATCCGTATTTTAAGTAGGACTCCTGACACTGTCTATTAAATGTAGCCTTCTTTTTCTTGAAAGTCGTAGGCTCCTCCTTTGTCTCCTGGCTGGGCCTTTCCCCCTTCCCAAAGAAACCTTCCAAAGACCTTTGTTTTTTACTCATTTTGCTATCTCCTGAGTTTCATTTTAGCGGTAACCTATCACGTGACTGAGAAGCGCACCTTCACCTGCGTCAAGAGTGACATATTGTAGACGGATGTAACAGAGGATCCGGTCATTTTTCAAAATAAAACATCTTTCAGATTCTGAAATGAATAAAACGGAAGTAATGTAAGTTATGTATTCTTTCTGTGCGGCCCGGTACCAAATGACTCACGGACCGGGACCGGTCCGCGGCCCGGGGGTTGGGGACCTCTCTTCTAAAGTAATTCTCAGTGTTCTCCTGGATGTCCCGTTAAAAGTACGCAGTCATCTTGATGACTATTTGCCGCTGGAACTGTGCTTCAGCATATGCACTTTGGCTAGGCAACACACCTCCGCATTCACTTAGTGTTGGAGACAAGCGAGGAAGAGAGGAAAACATATTGCCTCTTGTTGGGTTTATAACCTTGGATTCTAAACATGTTTTCAACAAATAATGCGACACAGTTGTTTTTCCGCTGAACCGTGTCTGATTGATGTGTGTTTGTCAAAGTTGGATTGCTAAAATTGACTTCAAATGAGCAACTGTGCACATTCCCAAGTAAAATGTGAATTCATTGTTTCGATAATATTGTGATTTGTTTTTGTTGAACCTTGTTGATTTATCTTGTTTCACAAGATGAAATTGAATGTTAAATGAGCCATTATTGCAAGGGAAGTTGCAACTTCCAAGTATGTCTGCTGCAACACATTCAGATTAATATACGGCACACAAAAAAAGCGACAAACGCCATTTTCATCGGACATCAAATATATATGGAAGATTCTGTAGCATCCGCTTTTGCGTGATTACTGACTTGGCTGATAAAGCTTAGCCATGCTTTTTCTTCTCCAGTAAAATGACGTTCTGACAACAGCACTGAACCGTTTGGTTTGTGGCAGGGGTTTTCGGACAACTCATTCACTTTGTCTTTACTCTTGTTCCTTCGCTTAATTTCTCTATCTTCCGTTTTCCCTACAAATTCATTCAGAAGAGCTACAGTACAATACTGAACAATAGTTTTATTTGTTTTACGATTGAGTGACTTGTGAGTGCCGTGTTGACAAGGATTGGTCAAGGGAAATAAAGGTGAATGACCATTTGCTCCAGCCCTCCCTTTCCTACCCTGGGGCTGTATTTAAAGTCATTGTGACCTACTGATACTCAACAGTGAGCAACATAGTCACAAAGCATCGAACCAGAGTGTTTTTTCTGCTCCTCTCCCACAGCACTTTTTCAGCATTTTCCACACAATTTTCTTTTTTTTTTCCCCCCCCTCAAACTTGTCTGTGCCACAAAGGAGTTTGCCCATTTTCCAAATCTTGATTCATTTTCGGTCAGCTGTTATCGTTGTTTTACAGAAGAGTAGCAAACACTGGATGGCGAATCCCACTCAGTAGAAAGTGTAATTATAAAGCCTGGTCTAATCCCTCATTACGGAGGCCCAGTGCACTCCAATGTGTTTACCATGAGGGAACTGGCCACACACTCTCACATGATTAGATGTCGTCAGAAGTGGAACTTTGTTGGGATGTTGTATGCAGTGAAACACTAATCAAAGGCTGTGCTGGCGAGGAAGAGAAGAAGGACACTTTTTTATTTTTAAAGGCCAGCCTTCCCTTAGAGCATATATGGAGTGTTATTTGGAAGTCACTTTGAGGAGAAAAGCAGACAACTGTTTGAGGGGAAAGTTTTAGCAAAACATCTCTTTGGTTGCAAATAGGTCCAGACATCATCCGCAGAAACTCTGCCACTTGTCGTCTCAACTTCCCCATTTTTACTTACTTTTCAGATTTTGTTTTCTTGTGGGTTAACGTTCAACGTGTTTTTGCAGTAACAGATACACTCAGTAACATACTCCTGTCCTTTTTTTGGCTTCCACCGTCTGTGTTGTGAGATGAAACACAACAACAGACCAACTCACGAGTACGCAACACTTGTTTTCATGGTAAACCCGTTATTTGTTGTCATGGGCAGAGCTACATGGTCGCCATTCCTTGTCACTCTCTGACCACCCCCACACCTGTGGGAAAATGATTTTTCTGCCTCGTTCACATTCTCAGACCGTGTGATACTCTGCCACAAGTTATTAATTGTAACTGCATACTTCAAGAAAAAATATACAATTGATTTCAAGACAAAATTTCAAAGAATCTGCCTAATGCAAAGACCATTTGATTTTTACAATCGGTATCAATCAAAAATCATGACTTTCATACCATAGCTAGCAAACAACATGGCTGAGAAGTGATTCTTTATCATAGCATCCAAGTCGTGGTTTCCTGAAGTAAAATGCACACGTATATACACACATGCTCATAATACTAAAGGAACAAACCTTTGTGAAAAAAAAACAACTTTTAGAATCGTGAAGGAGATACTTTTGTTTCATTGTGCTTTTTAGACACGATTTGAATGAATTGATCGCAGTATGTAAAATGGTGTCGGCCATCTGTGACTATTGTTCATTATGATAAGCTGGCAAATCAGTTCATAAGATAAAAGGAGATGATGAGATGAGTACACAAAAGCAAAGAAAGTGGTATGATCCAGTCAATTAAGCTGAGCAAAATGTTGCTTTTAACTTCCCTTGTTCCTGCTTCATTATGAGCGTGATGGGCATTATTCTGGATATGTGTACATTTTATTTAATCCACCCCTGACACGGCCGCCCCTGGCCATGCCTCACTGGGGTGCTGTGTCACCCTGGCCACCCCACTGAAAAAAAAATTCTGGCTACATGTTGATGTGCGTGTGTTCAATTCAAAATGTATCCCATGCATTCTCTTGGCTGGAGGTGCCCAACCTTTTTTTTGACCGAAGATCTACTTTTCGATCAACCAACCTCCTCCAACTAACCTGTTACCGCACATGTATGCACACGCACACACACACACACGCACGCACGCACGCACGCACGCACGCACGCACGCACGCACACACACACGTGCGTGCGCATCCTTGCGCATGCGTGCATACACACATGCACATGCCATGATGAGCAGCAGCCATAATGGCCTCTGAGAGGAACGAAACAGAAAACAGAAGTAGGTCCAAGAGTTTGTGAATTTGTGAAAAGGAAATCACTGCCTACTTAAGTCGAGAGGATGCACTTTTGCAGCATCTTAATTGCAAGGATTTTTAAACGTTTTAAAATGTTTTTCCAGCTCCAAATCTCTCTCCAAAATTCAGCTTTAGTGCAATATTCACGGTGTACAGTACCATGTGCAAACATGACAGAAAATTTGATCACACCATCAAACCATTAAAAGCTATTCCGCTCATAATGCAAGGACATGAAAGAGGCTATGTGAGGGAGGCAACCCTTGGTCAAGGTTCAATAAGAATTTGAATGCATACATTTTGTATTAATGTACATGTTCTGTGCAACTAAATGTCAGATGATATCGAAATATATATTTTTTTCCATTTTAGAGACTAAGATATGTTCAGTGCTGGTATTCGGCCTTGCCGCGTACCTGCAGAGATGATGAAATTCCTAGATTCCTTGCAATTGTACGTTAAGAAAAGATGTTCTTAAACTGTTGGACTGTTTGCTCATGCAGTTGTTCACCAAGTGTTGAACCTCACCCTATCCTTGCTTGTGAACAACTAATCCTGCAGAATGTGCCAAACGTGTTTGATGAGCTTTGCTGACCTTTACCAGCCTCCCACGTCCTTGCTTTCGACCAAAAGTCCCAGTTTTTGGGGGAATGTGTTACAGGCATGAAATTCAAATTGAAAGAACCTCCTTCCCCCTCCCCGCCCAAACAATAAACTTCATCAGTTTTAAAATTAAAATATTTTGCCTTTGTCTTGTGTGTAGTTGTGTATGCGGTTGAATTGAGGTTGAAAATGATTTGGATAATTGAATTCTGTTTCTATTTCCAACATCAATGGAATTAAAGTTTGCCAATCTTTATGAAACCAGTCCTGGAACCTTTCATCTCCTGTAATCCATCTGTCAGTTTGTAAAATAAATACAGTTCACTGTAAAGCAGTTGGCTAACGCACATTACTTCAACTCTAGGTGACGAAGGTGGTCAAAACTGTTTCCTGCTTCACCTACCATCCAATACCAGTGACAAAGAGCTTGGTAGTGGAGTCGAGGCCTGCTACCAGGACACCCACACCTGTCTCCATCTTCACCAATGCTTCATATGACACAGAGCCAGTAAAGGATGCCGAACCCTGTGTGATTTCTCTTTTGCATTTTGCTACCCCTGCCTAATTTTGCGTCAAAACTAACATTTGACTTCTTCAAAAACTGAATTGCCACCCAATTCTGTCACATAATGTCTATTTGAACACTGAAAAAAATGAATGCCGCAGAGATTGTGAAACATTTTACAGTCTTGTAAAGTGGACAAATAGACGCCTGCAGCCTTTCCCTCTCTCTTATCTGTTGGTAAACAGTAAATGACACGTGTCTATCCTGTGAGGGTTGCAACCTTGCAAATGGGCCAAAAGCCTGTGTTTAGATTGCATAGTAACTGCTGTAGGGACTGCAAAGGTGCCCATTCAGAGGCATTTGTTGCCCACTTATCCGCAACGATTATACAATGTCAGGAATGATTGTGCAAAAATGAAATAAAGGCAATCGGACGAATATTCCCCCATCAAGAATAGCTTTGACATCCAGCTGCTATCTTTGTAGAGTATACTGACTAAGTACTAATTCTATTTCCAACATCAATGGAATTAAAGTTTGCCAATCTTTATGAAACCAGTCCTGGAACCTTTCATCTCCTGTAATCCATCTGTCAGTTTGTAAAATAAATACAGTTCACTGTAAAGCAGTTGGCTAACGCACATTACTTCAACTCTAGGTGACGAAGGTGGTCAAAACTGTTTCCTGCTTCACCTACCATCCAATACCAGTGACAAAGAGCTTGGTAGTGGAGTCGAGGCCTGCTACCAGGACACCCACACCTGTCTCCATCTTCACCAATGCTTCATATGACACAGAGCCAGTAAAGGATGCCGAACCCTGTGTGATTTCTCTTTTGCATTTTGCTACCCCTGCCTAATTTTGCGTCAAAACTAACATTTGACTTCTTCAAAAACTGAATTGCCACCCAATTCTGTCACATAATGTCTATTTGAACACTGAAAAAAATGAATGCCGCAGAGATTGTGAAACATTTTACAGTCTTGTAAAGTGGACAAATAGACGCCTGCAGCCTTTCCCTCTCTCTTATCTGTTGGTAAACAGTAAATGACACGTGTCTATCCTGTGAGGGTTGCAACCTTGCAAATGGGCCAAAAGCCTGTGTTTAGATTGCATAGTAACTGCTGTAGGGACTGCAAAGGTGCCCATTCAGAGGCATTTGTTGCCCACTTATCCGCAACGATTATACAATGTCAGGAATGATTGTGCAAAAATGAAATAAAGGCAATCGGACGAATATTCCCCCATCAAGAATAGCTTTGACATCCAGCTGCTATCTTTGTAGAGTATACTGACTAAGTACTAAATCAAGAGGATGAAAGTGCACTTTTCCTTTCAAGGTCACAAACCTAATTTAAAACAAGCAAATAAGATCTTTTCGAAGCCAAGGCCATATAGCACTAGAACCACGGATACACTAATAATTAATTCGGGACTTGGAATTCCTGAAATTGGTTTTGTGTTCAGACTCACAATTGGGGTGTATTCAAGCCTACAAGACCTGTAACATCTACACTGTTTAGGTTTCCTCAACCTTAACAAAGGCACATATGAAGCCCATCAGAGTTGAATGCTGGAACGAGATGAACATTTCAATGAATTATCTTGCAAAGAAATGCTGATTAGTCAAGGTGGAATGACTAATCCTGTTGGATAGAAAAATAAATGCATCAGAATGGCCCCTCTGCAGAGGACAATTTATTTTCATCAACATAATTGATTCGGAGATTACCTTATAGCTTGGAATGCAATAAGTAATTATTGATCTCGAACAGTATTCACCGGGCAGCAAATTGTTTTTTTGCATTCTGAATAACACAGCTAATGAGGTTTGTTTGCTCTATATCTTCGGTAAGGCTCAGAGGAAGAATAATTCAGTAGCTATGGAATGAAGTGAGTGTGAGATAGCTCTGTGAAGGTCTGCTCGTCTTGGAAATACAGCTCTGAATAACAGTGAGGTTCGCCCTAGTCAAGGTCTGGTGGCGTTGTAACGCTCAGGTGTCTCTCTGAAATCATACTTCAAGATAAGCCAGACAACATGATTACTCTGTTCATGTCAGCTGTGGTTTTTGTCTAGTAGTGTTAGCAAATCAGACCCGATTTTTAGAGCATGGCATAGCAGTGGCTATTATTGTATCTTCGTGCAAGCATTGACAATTTTGCCTTTTTTTCCTGCATGGTGTTCCACGAGTGTCTAAGAACATTTGTATGAAGAGAGGTGCATGGTTTACATTGTTTCCTACGCTGGCTGATAGTGGCATCATGCTACTTGGATGCGAATTAGTGTTCAGTTGGATGACAGGTACATGTGGTTTCTTCTGCAGGTGACCAAAATGGTGAAGACGGTGACCACACGAACTGTGCGTCAGGTTCCTCTTGGCCCTGATGGCTTGCCGATGCCTGAGGGTTCATCCCCATTGGGAAGCTACACCGATTCAATTGACCGGCGCTACATCAAGAACGGTGGCGATCGCTTCATCACACCTCAAGCCTCATCCACCTTGACACGCTCCTACAACAACTCCTACAATGATTCTTATGGTGAAACGCCAGAGAGTCAGTACATTCGCCATTACGGTCTGCATGATGGCTACGCTGATTTGACGGAGAACTACGGCAGCCTGTCACGAGGCATCAACTTCCGTCCTCCTCGCTACCCCTACATGCCTAATAGTTACCGGCCAGAGAACAGCTATACACTGCCCATTCGTAAGGATGACTATGGCCACGTGGCCCAACCCCAGGTGCCCATGGGTAGCAGCACTGTGGACCTGAACCGCTCCCAGCCCGAGCGCTTTCAGGCCGAACCATATGGCCTGGAAGATGATCGCCGCAGCTTCGGCCCTGAGGACGAGGAGCCATATGAGCTCGAACCTGACTATTCCACGGCTAACCGGCGCACACTAAAAGGAGCCAACCGGGGTCGCACCCACCGGGAACCACTTCGTGATGGGCCCAGAGTCAGGTGAGGAGAAACGCTTAATATGGTTATGATCTCCCTTCTTATTTGTGACTTGTATGAATAATAGCCTCCTTTCTGTACATTAGTCGTTGTTTTTTTTGTACACAATATGAACACAGTCCTGGGCTCTGCTGAGTGTAGTAATTGCTGTCAGCAGTTGGGTAAGACCGCTTTCTTCCCTATGAATGTTAAATGCTTATTTTAGTAGGTTATACTAAATTCAGAGGATACAAAGTGTACAGTAAACACCCTTATACAAATGGTAAGTTTTTGTGATATATTAAAAAAAGAAAGTGACTTATAACCCACCCAAAAAATACAACAACTCATCTTTTAGAGAGGGGATGGAAAAAAGAAACAACCTAGATATCGTGATTGCATAAGTGCTCCGTTTTGCAACTATTAGAGCTTCCACTCGTCTGGCAAGTTTTTGAAGTGGGTCTGTGGGAATTGTTTTATTCATCCAGAAGCACATTTGAGAGGTCAGACATCACTTATGTTGGGCCTGGGAGAAGGCCTGATGGCTCACCGTGTTTGTTGTAGTGTATCTCAAAGGTGTTTGATAGACTTATGGTCAGGGCTCTGTGCGGACTTGTACGCTTGAATGGACCTCAATTTGTTCACTGCTGTGCAGTCATGCTGGTACAGAGCAGAAATTGGCCTTCGGTCAACTTGGAAGCACACAATTGTCCAAACTTTATGAGTAAAATATATAATTGTGATTTAGATGGGCAGCCCGGTGATCCAGTGGTTAGCGCATCGACCTTACAGTGCTGAGGTCGTGGGTTCGATCTCGGCTTCGGCCTCCCTGTGTGGAGTTTGCATGTTTTCCTGGGCCTGCGTGGGTTTTCTCCGGGTATTCCTGTTTCCTCCCACCTTCCAAAAACATGCATGGCAGGCTGATTGAACACTCAAAATTGTCCCTTAGGTGTGAGTGTGAGCGTGGATGGTTGTTCGTGTCTGTGTGCCCTGCGATTGGCTGGCAACCGGTTCAGGGTGTCCCCCGCCTACTGCCCGAAGACGGGTGGGATAGGGTCCAGCACAGCCCGTGACCTTTGTGAGGATAAAGCGGTTCAAAAAATGAATGGATGGATGGATTAGTGTCCAAATCTGTCGGCCCCCAGTCACCCTGACCCGTACCGCTCTTTGGGCCATTTGGAACTGTGCCACACAGAGAGAATGAACAAAAAATATTTTCTTGGCGGTCAGAGTCTGAAAAGAATTTTATTTGGAAAACCTCTAGCATCCGCCTTTGCCTTTGTACACGTCCAACTGCTTGTCTCGGTCCCGAGATACAATACATGAAAAAAGAGTCCACAAGCTGGCAAAAAGGGGTAATAAGACAAACGTCTTTGGAGAGCTTCTTCGGAAAGAGGAAAAGGTCAATTGGTGAGACAGAAGATGAAGAGCCTACAATTTCCAAGGAAAAAAAAAAAAAACAGCTGCACGAAAGTGCCCCTAAAGGTGATTTTCTTGCAACAAGCCTATTCTGTGCCAGAAGTGGCGACAGGCTCGCAAATGAGGCAGCGGAGCCTCGACAACTGCCAATAAAGCTGTGAATACCTCGGCTCTATTTCCAGGTCACATCTTTGTGAAGCACAATTATCTGAAATGATGGCGAGCAAGAGCAAACCAAAATTATGGAGTAGCAAAAACAACACTCTTGCCCCTAAAATTGGACCACCTGAAAATCATTGACCTTTTTCTTAATTACCTACTTATTTTTCAACTACACCGTATACTGTGTATAAAAATAAAGGCAGCATCACATATATTTATATCCAATAATAGTCTGGCTGAATGAAATATGTCAAAATGGTCCTTGCCTTTGATTTTTCTGTATGTAGCCCTTGGAAAAAAAAATGAAGAAACCCACTTTTTTTTTGGGTTGAACTCGTCGAATTTATCGAAGTGCTTTAATTCTAATCACGTTTTCCTTTTTTAATTTTTACTGACTTTATCATGCATTTCTCACAAGGTTATTATTATTATCAAAACTATGAACATGAATTCCGTTTTTATTTTTTTATTTTTCACTTTAACCTGAGAGGCTCATTTTTAAAAACCTCAGTCAAGATAGTCAAAAGTCGTGTAACTTGGCAACCCAGTCCAGATGAGCAACAGTAGCAATGTGTGTGTGTGCTACAGTATGTGCCTCACATGCATAAAAGTGTTTAATTATGCTAGATGGTCTCTGAGACAAGCAGTTACGATATGCATCCATCTCCTATCTGATCCGCTTATCCTCATGAGGATTGCGAGCCTGTTGGAGCCTGTCCCAGCTGACTTTGGGCAATAGGCGGGGGACATCCTGAACCAGTTGCCAGCCAAGCGCAGGGCACACATAAATTAGACAATCAACCATTCGCGCTCACACGTAGGGACAATTTAAAGTGATCAATTAACCTACCGTGCCTGTTTTTGAAATGCCGGAGGAAACCGGAGTTCCCAGAGAAAACCCATGAGGGAGAATCAAACCAGAGACCTCTGCACTGTGAGGCGGATGTGCTAACCAGTCGCCCACCGTGTCAACTATAGTTCCAATAGTCGAATGAATTTGATAAGCGCAGTATCGTCTGTATTGTTTAGCGTATGCATTTGCAGCCTCAAAGAAATAAGAATTATTTTGCTGCTGAGTACTAAAACTTTTGAGACTTTCTGCCTAATTTACAATTTTGCTTTGATGTCATGATAGTGTTTCGCTGGTCAAAAATAGTTTTCTTTGTTTGAATTATTGAATTACTTCAATATAGAGTATACCCCCATTTCAAAAAAAAAAGGTTGGCTTCTCAACATTTCTTTTCAACAAGCCACGACCAGCTTTTTTTAATGTATCAATAATATGCTTTTGGTACAAGACGAGGGAACGTCAATTCTTTTTCATTCATCTCTGCCGAGACGATGCTGTTAACACACTTGACGAGACTCCTTTAGCTTTTTCTCCTGACCCACCAGTTATCTGGCCGTGACTACATGACGCTGCAATTTCCCTCATCCATCTGTAATGCGTGAGTCAGTGTGTATCCACTGCCACAGTTCTGCATATATGCATCTGTGTGTGTGTTTGTGTGTGTGTGTGTGTGTGTGTGTGTGCGCGTGTGTGCGTGCGCGCTTGTGTGTGTGTGTGTGTGTGTGTGTCCCTCATGCCGGTGTGATTAATAGATGCTTTTGAACTAGGTCAGACTATCGGGACGTCTACTAGGCAATCTCTAATGACTCATTTCTCCTTGGGCAACCTGCACCTGGACACCCGCATCTTGGGGTCACCACACACACATACAGTATACATACACACACACACACACACACACACACACACACACACACGCGCGGGTTTTTGATTGAGAGTTGGGTTGTCTCATTCTAATCAAGTCATGTCTTTAGGGGTTGTCCCACGGAAGTGATTTGTCACCACCCAGCTCCTCCTCCTCCTCCTTGCACCGTCACCCGCACTCCCCACCGCTTCCCTTCATCCTGCCAGAAGATTTCCTCAGAGAGCTGCATACTCTGTTTGATACTTTGCTTCCTGTTTATCATGTTTGAGCTTACCCCGAACAGTCCCCTAAATAATAGAATAACCTTTCTGTCTATTCGGAATAATGCAATCACCCAGTAGTGGCTGTGAGTGATATAATGCAGAGCATTGGTGAAAAGCAAGCCATAAACATTACGGGCTTGCCGCTTTGTTGTCATTTTTTGCCATTGCTCAGCCAAGCGTTTTGCATCATAAAACAACTGTCCATAATGCACAGAAATGCTGTGTATGCTGGCAGTATTCACTCAAATGCTCATAAACACTAAAAAGATGAAAACATTTTAACAATTTCTAATCCTTTGAAGTTCCTCTTCCGACAATACACATTCCAGAGGCATGCGTCATGGACCGCTTTTTATCAAAGGATGGTGAAAATAATTGATAGAAAGCTGGTGAAGGTGTGATTCATTTGAGATGAATGTATTGTATTTGTGATTGAGTTAGGTGACTGGGTCCAATTATAGTGTGTACAATGCAGTGTTCCAATTACAGTAAGTATTGGTTGTTAAATAACTGTACTGCAGTCCATCCTCAAAAGCCGGGCTTTACATGAAAACTTTTTTGTCATTCTGATTGAAGATCTCTGGTCAACTGTTTACATGTGACGCGATCTGGTGTTAATGTGCTACTACATTTATAAAGACGGGGCTGAGTCTATTTAAACACAATTGTTGCGATTGTTATTACACTTTTTTAAAAAGCAACAGCTTGATGAATAACAAGTTTCAAGTAGTTAAAAACAACCTCTCCTTCACAGACAAGCTCAGTTTGGAAGCCATAATTTCAAGGGCGTGAACGACGAATTCACGGCACGTTTACATCAAGAAAGAGCATGCGCAGACAGGACATAGCCTGGCAATTCCAACTGAAGCATGTATGATACATGACTTCTGTTCAGATTGGCAAAAGGAATGTACTACATCTGTGAATCTGATTGAAATCCCATTCGGATTTGGCCTGTTTGCTCCAATTGATGTGTTTATATGGTGCATTTTCATTCGGTCTAGGCACTGGTTACATTCGAATCGGAATACTGTATTGGAATGTAATCGGAATAATGCACATCTGGATATTGATCTTCCCTTTGAGAATTCTGCATATATGCTCAATTGGGTTCAGGTCACCATGGGACGGTGAGTTGTCTTGCCTGACAATTATACAGTGGCCTATAGCTTCAGGCACCCTAAAGCGGCCTACAACTCAATGATGTTGCAGCCTTGTTGGGATGTGGTGGCTATGCACCAACCTTCTCGAAATGCATACATCTGGACCATCCAAACATTCACAGCATTCATCACAGTGAATACAACTCTTTGAGCTATTTGTATTTCTGAAACAACTGCCAGTTTTTCTCTTGGTGAGATTAATGAGGGGTGGCTGAAATATGGCTTCATGAATGGCCGCAAGCCTTCCTGCATTGAGAGGTTCTTGGGACTCTGGAGACATTATCAGCTTCAAATACCTAATTGCTGCTCGTCAGTAGCTTTTCAAAAGTTGCTTTCTTTCCATTCGTCACGTTCTGGACTGAACCGAATAATGTTCCAGAAATTCAGGCTCAGACAAAATGTGATTACAAAAATATTTATTCCAGAAAAGTGCACCGACAAAGTACAAATTGGAATCGCTGGTCACAAGGAACCAAGAAAAAACAAGGCTTAAAACAAAAAGTGCTTACAAAACGCAAGGTACGAGAGAACACTGATAATAATGATAATAATAATGATAATAATAATAATAATAATAATAATAATAATAATAATAATAATAATACATTTAGCCTATCCCAGCTGTCTTCGGGCAATAGGCGGGGGACACCCTGAACCAGTTGCCAGCCAATCGCAGGGCACATAGAGACGAACAACCATTCGTGCTCACACTCACACCGAGGTTCAATTAGCCTGCCATGCATGTTTTTGGAATGTGGGAGGAAACTGGAGTACCCGGAGAAAACCCACGTAAGCCCGGGGAGAAAATGCAAACTCCACACAGGGAGGCCGGAGCTGGAATTGAACCCGGTACCTCTGCACTGTGAAGTCTACGTGTTAACCACTGGACCACCGGGCCGCCTTTGAATTTAAATTGAATATGCGATTTTGAATAGGTGGGTTTTGAGATGAGATTTGAATGTGGGAGGAGAATCAACATTATGTATGTTGGGTGGAAGTGAGTTCCAGAGAATGCACAAACGAAATATCGCAAGTCCAACAACGCGAAACTAAAGGTCAAGGTCGATAAATAGGAATAACATTCCGCTATGACAAAACAAGAGCGATTATGAAAGATATCGAGAGGTCCAGAATAGAACACTTGAAGCACAACAGCGAGCAAGGTCAATAATCTGACAAGAGACTAGGCACCTTGGCAGACCTTAAATACATGCTAAGCTTGTTTAGTAAACGCGTAACAGGTGCACCTGCTGGAGGGAAACACCCTTCCCTCCAGCTGGGGCTGAAAAACAAAACAAACAGATATGACACTATTGAGCATTTGCATGACAGAAAGCTTATTTAATATGTCTAACATTGATCTCGCTTAAGTTTTTTTGACATTTTCAGTGTTTCCATTCCTTTCACAATGCCTTGGTTTCATGTTCCCATCAGCAGAAAAGTCCCAATTTTCCCACATACTGCATGTAACCTGACTTGCTTTTACATGTAATAATTCCTTCAGTAATTTTCATTTATTTAAGGTCACCCGGGAAGCTAAATTCCTTGTCTCAACTTGATATCAGTGATCTAAACAGAAAGAAACAAGAGATGCAAAAATCTACGCACATTTGTTTTTCTTAAATTGCCAATGCCGAATTATTTGGAGAACAGTGACTATCCATTTATCATCCGTTCACTGCCTCTTGGAAAATTTAGCTCACTAATGCATTCATAGATGAGTGTACACACAAATAACCTGACTATTTAGCAGCCTTATCAACATGAAGTGAATGATCTACTGTAATCATACTAGAGCCTAAAGCCCAGACCCCTTTCATGTCCTGCTCAATACACCCCGCCCCCCTTCTGCCCGCACCCCCGGATGCCCCACGCCAACCTTCCCGTGTACACACAATGGCACCAATTTAAATGCAAATCCTGACATTCCCATCACTCAACCACATGACGTCTGTTTTACCAAAAGCCTGGTCGCGTTGGCCAAGATCTTAGCAAACAGAGCTGCGCAACTGTTCATCTCATCTATGTTGAAAATATGGGGGGAACATGGTTGATCACTGCGGAAAAAATATTCGTTGTACGAGAGACTAGAGCAGGGGTGTCAAACATACGGCCCGCGGGCCGGATCCGGCCCGCAAAGGAGTTTGATCCAGCCCGCGAGATGATTATGTAAAGCATCGGTGTCAAACATACGGCCCGCGGGCCGGAACCGGCCCGCAAGTAGGTTCAATCAGGCCCGCAGGATAATGTAAAAGTGAAAAAAATGCATTAAAGACACAGAATTAATATTTTTAATCAGGTGCAATTCATTGAGTATCCGCAAGGGGACACTGTTTTGATCAGAGAAGAAGACAACAGCAGCCTCAGTCTGTCACTGAGACAGACCCATGACAGCAGACGCTATCAATAGCACTCTCACATTTACACATTTAATAGCACTCTCCTTAGTTTGTAAGGTGTAGGCAGGGATTACATTTAGATTTTATATGCACGTGTAAATGCTTTAAAACTTGCTTTCTTTATGAATCTTGTTTAATCTTAAAGTGCATTACTATATTTTTCAATACCAATTACTTGTTAAAGTTTGTACAATCAGTGGGATCAGTTGCAATGCATATATGTGAATGATAAAAGTAAATTGCACATTTGTCGAAGGAAATGTAAGGTGCTTCATGAAATGTTTTGTAAAAGATATGTTCATTAAATTTCAACATTTTCCTAATGTTCTTGTGCTTCTTTATACCAAAACAAAGGAAAGACATATTGTTTTGGTTATTTATAGCAAAGTATTGTATCATTTTAATGGTCCGGCCCACTTGACATCTACCGAGGCCGTTTGTGGCCCACCATGTGAAATGAGTTTGACACCCCTGGACTAGAGGGAATGATGATCCTGAGATTGTTTTGTTTATTATCTTCCTTCTGTAATAACAGAGATATGAAACTCTTGATGATGACCTCAGAGAATAGAAGTGTGTTTCCTATGGAAGCACTTATTTTGAAAGCTCAGAGTGATAGTTTTTAAAAGATGCCTTGCAATCATTTGAATTTAGGCTTTACCGGCCCCTCTGTTTTGTGGTTAATGGTCTCCCAGGTTTGTACTTTCTGAACTTTTTTTTTGTTATACATGTTCTGTCAAAATTTTTGTTTACATTGGACAAAATGACAAAATTTGGGCACACTCAAGAAGGGGGTATCCATTCAAATGTGCTGCATTTAACCTTGTTGTCTAGCAATGTTTCTATTCTTCACTCTAACCTCATTTTTGGGTTCCTGTTGAATGTAAATTTAGACTGCCATAGTTCCTCGCTCATTATCGGATAATTCCTTTTTCCATCTAGCTGAAGTGGCGATATACAGTGATATCTTATTTCATTGCTCAAGCAATTTGCATTGTATCAATTCCACCAGCAGTAGAATCTGACTCTAACCATCTAACTATAAAAGCTGGTGTCATGCCGCGAGGCAAAATGAAGGGAAAATCTCATCAGAGGAATGCAGAAAATATCCAGCAAGATGCATGCCGGGGAAAACCCATGCAAATGCATAATTGACATAAAATTCATGAAAGCTTGATCTCTCATTGGAATTCTTTGCCAACCAGCACCGTTGGCCACCATTTTGTTGCACAACCAAACCGCTGTACATCAAAAGTTATGATGCGGAAAATGTGAGATGGATCATGTCGTAAAATAAACAAAGCTCATACTGTGACACGAACAGGAAGATGATGAAAGTGTATCATCCGGATTTAAGTCCTTTCCTCAAACTTTTCTCTGCCAGCACCCCGGTGTCATGAAATCATGACTACAAATACAGTTGCTAAAAAAAGTAAGTGAAAACTTTTGGAATAACCTTCATTGCTGTGTAAATTGGTCACAAAATATGATCTGATTATCGTCCCCGTCAGCGTTAGACAAACACAGTTTTCCTTAACTAATATCATGCAAACAACGTGTTTTGATTGAAGGCATCATGCAAACAACAGTACCTGTATGTGAACCTTTGGATGTGATGAATGGTTGAGCGTTTGGGAGCCAGCTTCAACCAAACAGTTTCAGATCAGACCTGCTATGGTCCTGAGGAATTTTCAGCAATATTCTTGGCACTTCTGGTGTGAATCGCTCTGTTGAGGTCATGGGACTGGTCTGACTGGACTACTCCGAAGGCCCATTTTCTTCTGTTAATTAAAGTCATTGAGTTGTTCATTTTCTTTTGTGCTTTGAGTCATTGTGTGGCACTAAGCTTCGAATGGCGGCCGGACGGTTTTAAATTTTCCTGCAAAATATCCGATTAAACTTGGAAAATGAATTCTTCCTTTAATAATACAATCCATTTAGGCCCTCAGGAAGCAAAGCAGTCTCAAACGATCATACCTCCTCTGTGATACGTAATAGTCGGGATGAGGTTTTAAAGTAGTGTGTCTTGCCTTTTGTTCTTCACACACAGTGTTGTGCATTCCTTCTAAACAATTCAACTTTTGTTCTGTCTGTCCACACAATCATATGCCAGTAGCGCTGTGAAACATTGAATTCGACTTGTGCAAACTTCAAACCTGCAGGAGTTTTTATTTATTTATTGATTGACTTATTGATTGATGTATCTATTTATGTTTAACAACAGTGTCTTCCTCCATGGCGTCTTCCCATGACATCCATCTTATTCAGTTATACTAATTGCAGAATTGGCAATAGAGATGTTGCATCAGACACTTCTGCCGGATTGTAATTGACCTCATTGAGCATTCTGTGCTGTGTAATCTGAGGGAGAGAAAGAAAAGTGTTGAACTTCTTAAATTTTTTTGAGGGTTTGTCTACCCCTAGACCAATGGACGTCAAAGCTTTAGAGATACTCTTGCAACTAATTATAGCTACATGCAGGTTAACTATTCTTAACTCATTCACTCCCAAAGACGTATTTAGATGTCTTTTCAGATCTCTTCAGACCCTTTTCAAGTATAGTCAATATAAAATGAGGAGCTGGGATTAAATATGTGGCGTCTGAAAAGACATCGAAATACGTCTTTGGGAGTGAATGAGTTAATAGTAGAGCTTCAAAGAGTTCTTTGATACCAGACATGGTTCACATCGAGAAATGCTTCTTGAGAAGAGCAAACTCTAAACTGTTTGTTTTTTTTTTTTGGTTTGTTTTTTTTTTTTCAATTTAATAAGACAGAACAGTTTTAATAAAGACCTCCAACTTATCACTTTGATTGAAGCCTAGGTTGGCTGACTCTCAACCAGCCCCTGGAGAAGTCATCAGCCTCAGGTTTCACATGCTTTTCTCACCCGGCACTCGGAATTATTTACATGTTGTGTCAAAAAAAATAAATAAATAAATAAATAAATAAAAACACGTTATTGTTTGTCTGGTCTTAAACTATATATTTGTGTGACTTAGATGAACACCAGCTCACATTTTATGACCATTTTTATAATAGAAAATCAGGTACTGCCTGCACTTTTCCTGTCTGCAGTTGTATTCATTCGACTCATGTTACTAGAAACTAGACGGCATGTTTGGGTTTACTCGACTGTGGCACTACATTCAATTCGGCATTCAGTTTGATTTTCTCCATTGTCCTTTTTTTGAGAATGGGAGGGAAGTTGAAGTTTTAATTTCAGCTTGCATGTCCTTTTGAATGAAGAGAAGTTGATTTACAAAAATCCAGCCATTGAAAAAAAAATAACCACAGAAGCTGCATCCTCTGACTAACAGTTTTGGCAGGACTAGTGCATAGATATTGATGGGAAAACTGAAGTGATTTTGCCCATCATTAAAAAGGAAAAAAAAAAAACAACAATACGAAATGGCAGACATGATGTCTAATATTAAAGTCATATTAAATGTTTTTTTCAGGGATGGACCATTTATCGTCCAGTCCGTTAAGCAAATTGGCATCTGCCTGTTTAAAAATGGTGACAGCCAATAAGAGCTCAATCTCAAATCTGGCTATTTTGGTGCTGGATCATCTTTGTTGTATTGAAATTTTGGAACACTTGAGGTACTGTGGAAAATGTTAGGGAGCTAATCATTAAAGTCTTAAATGATTACCTCACCAACATTTTATACACAATACTGAAGAACCACGGGTGGTCCCATAATTTTTTTCATGACGGTTTGCACAAACAATTTTGCAATATTGTTCTTCCTGATTTGTTTCATTTAAACATTTTATTGAGCAAAAAAATGTTTAAACAAACAGAACTTTTCTACCACTCTCTCACTACTTAGGAACAGATTCCAAACTCATACAGTATTTGTGTCTCTCTATTGTATCTTCCTGACACCCACATTCTTTCACCTCGCTTTCACCCCCTCATTAGTCATTGGCCTCAGTTTCCTCCGTCTCTCTGACGAGCTAATTTTGCTCTGAGCCAAATCGCGGTCCCCCTGTATTTAGCCCTCCTATCCCTCTGATCTTGATTGTCCTCTCTCTCTGTGTGTTCTAGAGGCTACCCAGATGAGCCCATCGATACAGAGCATGTTGATGACCGCCACACGTACATCCATGGCATATATTGTGCGCCACTGGCGCAGCCAGAGCGAGGGAGCATGGCCAGTCTGGACCGTATGGGTGGTCGACGTTCACCCTCAATTGACAGCATTCGTAAGGATCCGCGTTGGCGTGACCCAGATCTACCAGAAGTCATTGCCATGTTGGGCCACCCCATCGATCCTGTCAAATCCAATGCTGCTGCCTATTTGCAGCACCTGTGCTATGAAAACGATAAAATCAAAAAGGATGTGCGCCAGCTGAAGGGAATTCCTGTTCTGGTGGGGCTCCTGGACCACCCCAAGTCTGAGGTCCACCGCAAGGCTTGTGGAGCCTTGCGCAACATCTCCTATGGCAAGGACAATGACAATAAGGTGGCCATCAAAAATTGCGATGGCATTCCTGCCCTCATTCGCCTCCTGAGGAAGACGAATGACATGGAGGTTCGAGAGCTCATCACTGGTAAGAGAACCGTTTATTTGTTTCATTTAAAAGAAAGTGCACAAATGTAACTTCTTTTTTTCATTACATTATGAATTCATTTTATTTTACAAACCGAGCAAATGAGATGTCATCTTGGGCGTTTGCAGAGGTCATGGCTCCGTTTAAGCACATGGCAGTAGTATGTGGTGTGAACTCTTTGCTGTAACAAAATTACTTTATTGGTTTTCACCATCTCCACAAAATTTAGCATGTTCGCAGCTCATCTTATTGTTAACATTATTTCCACCTAGATCATTTTTAATTCTTTTTTTTCCTTAACATGCTGTATGTATTTGCTTCAGGTTGGTTAATGCTTCCGTTGAAACGTAAGCCCTCGAGATCGTATTTCTCAAAGCCGCATATGCAACCATCACAGAGACAGCAAATGCATCAAATCAACACCCAACAAAGAAATTAATCATTGCTCAACATCACGGAGCAAAAGATCAGGAGCATCACAAATGAACTTAAAACTAGTTTGTCATTACAGAGTTGGTGAGTTTTGGATCTTGAAGCACTTAAAATAATTGACAATGTCTATATGACCTTGTCAGCATGTTTGAGAATTAATGAAGTTATGCTGCTGCCATCTTTCTAATTAGGACATGCCCTTGGTTTTTCTGTGAGATTTTTCTTTTTTTTTTGCAAGATTTGTATTCTGACTCTCAAGTTATTTCTGCTTTGTTTTCAGTTTTCCTGTCTCAACCATAACCTTGCATTGTTGTTTTGTGATGCTTTTCCCGACTTTCACTTCAGCCTCGTTCGTTTTTTTAAATTTTTTTGGGGGGCGGGGGGGGGGGTTATTCCATTTAGTCTCCTCTTTGGGAGATCAAATGCAAGTGTACAAAGTGTGCATGTGTGTTTATTTTGACAGGGATGTCATGGTGAGTGATGACTTTGGCACAGCAGAGATAATTGCCTTTATAACGCTGCATTGCATTTGCTAAAAATAACCCCGAAACACAAGACATAGTGAAAGGAATGGAGGGGAACCTTTTTTTGTTTTTTCTACTGCTTTTGCTCTCATTTCCTTTCTCGTCTTTTTCTCCTCTCCATTCATTTCCTCCACGTTTGATTTCGCGTATTGCAGTTTCCCAAGCTTCAGGTTTCCCTCTCCAACGAAAAAGGCTTGTCATAATGCAAGCTCAGCTTGCAGCCCCAGACCATCTGGCCAGCATTCGTCAGGTTTTCTTCTAGAATTACATATAATTGAGGGGTTTTAAATATAGAATTCTTTTTTTAGTATTCGTTTCATAAGAATTGGATGTAGGAGTGGTCTGTGACTGTAAAACCACAGAGTTATTCTTCATCCTGCCGCGGAAAGTGATGATGCGGACGTTTGTGTGTTTTCCACATCGGAGGACCCAATCATTTCTTTTTTATTGAGCCTTGTCCATCACACTTCTTTTTATTTTCATCTTCTTAGGCTTCTGTGGTGTTCATTTCCACCAACATGTCGTATGAATTATTCTTTTTTTTATGGACTCTTCCATCAAAGTATTGGCAAAACCATCGTTGTCGGTAAGCGAATGCTGCATTCATGTCAGTTTGTCAGTGTTCAAAAAAATCGCAAATGTTCCTGAAACAGATGTTCACCAACAGTTTTAGCAGGGCAATATATGAATTGAAATCCGTAAAACAATTGTTGCCTGAAATCGATCGGCCTTACTTTAAATGCACAAAAGCTCTTCAATAATAATCAGTAAAACATTTGTGTTCTCCTCCCTCCTGAACATATGAATGAAAAGCTGCATTCGTCAAACCAATACCTTAGTGGTGACATGGATCCACTGATCTTTGCAACACGAGTAAGGCACAATTTCCTTGATACTTTACATCAGGGGTGCCCATTACGTCTATCGCCATCGACCGATAGATTGCGGACTGGTCCCAAGTCGATCGCGAGGGGTGTAGAGGAGGAAAAAAAACAAACAGCCATTTGTGGTCTTATTGCAGTGTACATTGTCTTAATGTACACTGCACCCTAATCATCCTTTCAGTCTCATTTTCACAAAAGTATTTAAAAAATAAAATAAAATAAAGCAGGTAAATCTTTAACCTACGGTGGCGCGTGAACTACGTCACCTGAAGTTGTTAGCGCTCAGCAGTCTGCAATTGCAGCTCGTGATCAGAACTGTTGCGCTATATCTTTTATCGTCATTATTCTCATTCAGAGTTTGTTTCGTGGACAATTCACCGAGGGCACGGACAAAGAATAGGAATCTAGAGGGCCGAGGGAAGCACTTTAAAATGGTACGTGTGAGCTACGATAGTTAACAGGCTGCAAAAGTGCGTCGCATGCCTCCGTTTCAGGCTGTTGCTCATCATGGCGTGCGTGTGTATATGCGTGCGCGTGGGCGGTAATGGATCGATCTTGGGAGGTTGGTTGATTGAAAAGTCGATCTTTGGTCCAAAAAGTTTGGGCACCCCTGCTTTAGATGGATTAATGCTGCTTAAAATGAGATTGCAAACTCATGACCAATCTGCACTGTATAATCGACAGTAATAAACCACTTTTACCTTTTACCACCTTATAATGATTACCTCCAAGTTCTCAGTTTAACAAAAAATAAATTTTAAAAAAACAGAGAACTAATAAGTCTGTCTTAATTCTTAACAAATTTTGGATTAAATGCTCTGACCCTAATGCATGAAACACATTTATGGCAAAAACATTAAAAAATGAAAAAGCATTTAGATAAAGCTTCTACATCTTGTTTGTTGTGACAGGCTCCTTTCCTCTGAGGTTGAGTCAGGGAAGGAATGGGTGGGGGGAGGGGGACGTTAATAAGCAGGCCAAATGTAATAGCTGAGCCAGAGGAGCATAATTTCTGTCTGTGCTCCTCATATAATGTAATTAGTTGTAACCTCAGCTCCTGTGCCATTTCCCGGTCTATGTTCACACAAACCCCAGGCATCGAAGAGAGGGACTAAGCAGAGAAAGTCATCTTAAGCCCACTCAAGCTCTGCTTTTCGTGACACACATTGCTGGTTGCATCCCAGTTTTAACTTTACATTGGCAACCAGGTAGTTTACCCTGTCAAATGTTTCAGATATAAAATAAAACAAGCTTTGAATTTAGATTTGACTGACAGAGATTTTAATCTCTTGTCACCAAAGCTCATCTGTTGGCAAATGAAACACTTCATCATTCTCCGAGAAAACACTCCCACCTCTGGCAGAACTTCACCTACGTTCCGAGGCTAGGCGGGAGACGTTGACTCTCGCTAGACCGAGTTCCACACCTCTGTTGTTGAGATGGCCGAGCGGAGTTTGTGCCCATAAAGTTGTTGATGCCTGTCATTGCAGCAACCCTTGAACCCGTTGGTAGACACCAGCTGTGAGGGGATGCCATCAAACTGAAGAAGGAGTCCTGTCGAGCCTTTTTGGCCTGTGGGACTCTTGAAGCAGCTGGCCAAGTGGAATATCCCTTTGGTGGTCGCAGAGGTTAAAACTTGGGCGTAGGAGTAGTTCAGTGAGGCAGTGGAAAGATTTTCCAAACTTCAGAGAAAATGTTGATCCATCATCTGTCATCTCAGTAGGGGGGAGCATTGCACCATCAACACTATGTACAGTTGGGATGGGGTGCTGCTGACCTCAAATCGGGAGGTTGTGAGTCGGTGAGGAGAATACTTCAATTCCACCAACATACCTTCCATAAGGAAACAGAGTCTGAGTTGGTAAAAAAGCATCTCGGTGCCAGGGCCCCAGGGTGGACGACATATGTCCGGACTTCCTAGAGTCTTTGGATGTTGTGGGGCTGTCCTGGTAGACGTTGCATTGCCATCGGGAAGAGTGCTTCTTGTTTTGGCAACAAGGGGTAGTGGTCACTCTTTTTAAGGATGGAGACTGGAGGCTTTGTTCCAACTGCAGGGGGTTCACACGCCTCAGCCTCTCTGGTAAGGTCTATTCAGGGTTGCTGGAGAGCCGCATCCATCGGGAAGTCAAACATCACATTCATGAGGAGCAGGGTGGTTTTTGTCCTGGCTATGGGACAGTGGACGCGCTCCCCACTCTCGGCAGGGTCCTCTGGTGTGCATGGGAGTTTGCCCAAACATGTGTTTTGTGGACTTGGAAAAGGCATTCAACCGTGTCCCTCTGGGACTTATTTTGGAGGTGCCTCGGGAGTACGAAAAGAAGGTCCGACTGTTACGGGCTGTTTGGAACCAGTATAACCAATGTCAGAGTTTGGTCCGCATTATTGGCAACAAGTTGGCTTCATTTTTGGTGAGGGTGGGACTCCGCCTAAATTGCCCTTGGGCATTGATTCTGCTCATCACCCTTATGGAGAGACCTTTCAAGTGCAGCCAAGGTGTAGAGGGGGCCCAATTTGGTCAGCATCATAAATGACAATCTCCTCTCAATTACCTTACCTTCGTCAAAAAAGCTAAATGCTTAAAGCTTAAGTTGATTTAATAAGGTAAAGAAATTCTAAAAGTGGGTTACTTTTGAGCATTTCTGAATAGTGTAGTGTCGATTTATCTCATTCAATTCTGTGGAGCCAAAGACTCATGCAAATAGTGTCTGTGTCTGAGTCACTGTAGGAGTTTTGATTGCTTTCAATAATCAAATGTTTCTTGCCAAACATATTTCTTTGCAGCATCCAGTTTCTTTCCATTCTCATCATTCTTCACTGCTTGTCTTCCTAAGGCCAACTGGCTGCTCATATGTTGACTGCCTGTTGAGTGGTGCTTGTCACAACGAAAACTGATGCCAGTGTCACAACTGCGCAAGTAATCCAACCTGGCAGTCAGCCGTGAATGTTTGTTTGTCATCTTATTGACATTGCCTGGAGGACCACATTATTCATGTGATTTAAGTGTGGATGATCATACCCACTCTTGAACACCCTTGTGCATTTTGTCGAAAGATATTAACATTGACTCTTGAACACAGATGATAATGCAAGGGTGTAGGTTGAATCCTGTTGATAAGATGTCTACAACGGAATCTCATCCACCCAACCCAGACGTACGCACATAATCACACACACACACACACACACACACACACACACACACACACACACACACTCTCTCTCTCTCACTAAGAACTTGTTTTAGCTTACTCCGGATAAGATTGTCAGTTTTATGCCCCCTAAATGTAACAGCACGTGTGATAAGTGATGACAGACACTCAAACAAACCTGAGTGAGTTAATAATAGTAAACCTTCCAAACATGGATCTCCAACAGTTTTTGTTGCTCCTTATTTAAAGAAGCATACAAAAACGGCACCCTAATTTCCACAAACTTAGTGGAAGGTAGGAGCCTACACCAAGAGAGATCCAATTCTATTCATTCAATTATGTAGAGGTGATATCCTTGCTTCCGATAGAGAACATATTGTGTTGAATACAGACCCTGGATCAGAATTCTGGTTGTGTTTATTTTTTTTAGCTTTTTTTTTTTTTAACACAAAGATTACTGTATATAAATAAACGATGCGATATATCGCCTATGATCGCATGCTGATAGGCAGCTAAACCCACACAGAAAAATGCTAGTGACCTTGCAGAGCTACTGTGGAAAGCAGGTAACATCAGAGCAGGCTTATGAGCACCCCACCATTGTATTCTCTGCCTCAATTGGATTTTCGGCCAATATTGACATGCTTTTGAGTGTGATCATAACGTTTGTCCTACTCGACAGCTGTTATTATAGTGAATCGTCACTCTTTGTATCCCCCCCCCCCCCCTGAATGTCCTTTTTTTTCCTTTCACTTTCAATCTTTTTGGCTGATCCCCTCTCCTCTTTTTTATTGCATGTTTCATCTATAATCCTCTTTCTTTATTGCCTATTTATTTTCCCTCATCTTTACCATCTGTTTCTTCTCTGTACCACCCCACCCTCCAATAGGGACTCTTTGGAACCTGTCCTCCTACGAACCCTTGAAGATGGTCATCATAAACCACGGTCTCCAAACAATGACCAATGAGGTCATTATCCCACACTCCGGATGGGAGCATGAACCAAACGAGGACTCGAAGCCACGTGATGCAGAATGGACCACCGTCTTCAAAAACACTTCGGGGTGCTTGAGGTAGAGTCACCCATTCACTCAAGAATGAGACAAGCATTGCTTTGAGGTTTTGTTCATTTGCATTTCTGCTGTTTTGGACATTAAGTCAAACATTGATTCAAATTTGCTCACCAGTAGACAAATTTAAAGGCATTTGGGTTTTGGGGGGGATAGAAAGCTGTGGTTCGTGTCCCGCTTTTGTTTGTCAGTCCACAGAAGGATTACAAACTGAGCCTTGAAACAATTCTTGACACCACCTGAGCCTTCCACCTTAGATTTAGATTCCCCCACTTCACTATCACATAGCGTGTCACTGCAACCCAGGTGGTGCCACAGCTGCCAACACATCCAACGTGAATTATTGTTTATCTGCTGAAGCAAGTGTACTGGCAATCACCAATCCTTACTCACTCACCATCTTCTCAAGTCTTTTACCCCCCGACATTGTATCATTATATTTCATACGGCAAATTTTAAATTTTACACATGTCGTGTACTATTTTTTATTTTGGCATGCCAGATGTAATGGGCTAATGTCACACTCTACACACAGACAAGCACAAATAATTTAGAAAAACACAATAGGTATCACAATCGGTCATGAGTCCGTGTGATATGATGTGTTGTCATATTTTCATATCATATGGATTTATTCTATATGGTCACTGGTGATGAAGTTGGTCACACAGCTGACTTTCACACAGCCAGACAGAACACCTGAGTGACCGCGGGGTTTGATGTGTGGATGTGAGTGTGACTGTTTGTCTGTCTTCATGTACCCTTCCACTGACCTGCGGGTTGGAACTTGTCATTTGACCACAAATCATCTTGGACTGGTAACATAAAAAAATAAAATAAAAATCAAGAGATGGGTTATAGACATCACTGACATTGCAGTGGCTGAAGCGCGAAATGTCCGTGGGTTCAATTCCCACTCTCTGACAACGTGAATGTGAGGGTTATGTCTCTCAAAACCCCTTGTGATGAACTCAGGAGTTGCCAAACCCATATTTGTCGTGGGCCACATTTTAGTTACCTTTTCCATTGGAGCACCATTATGACTGAAACCATATCAAGAAGTCAGGAATAACGGTTTATTCTAACTATTAACTATTACTAATAACTATTGTCTAAGTTGCTTTAATGAGGGGTTTCATAACAAGATAATGCTTACTGGGCCTTGATTTTGACACCCGTGGATTAATTGGTGACCAGTCATGGGTCTAGTCTGCCTTTCGCCGGAAATCCACTTCCTGTAACTTTGAATAGGATAAGCGGTTGGATGAATGGGGGCGTTATATGATGTTTTCTTTTCTTTTTTTTAAATATATAAACAAGTAACAGAAAATATCGTCATAGAAAGCAAACAAAAATCTACAAAACCACATTCAAAAGAATATTTTACCCTCTCTGCCTCCTTGTATGCTTGCACACAGTTTTCGTTATTCGTCTTCAAATTGAAACTTTCGAGCGACCATCTCAAAGCCACTTTGTGTGTGGGTGTGGGATGTCGGTTCGTGTGTGTCTGTTTGGATTATAATGCCTCATGCCTGACCGTGCTTGCCAAGCTTGTCTAGACTGTATTCTGGATCTGAACATATTGCAGCGGGCAATGCTTCATCTCACTGGTTTACATTTACAACATACAGGCAGTCAGAAAGTACCTCACTGACTCTCCTCTCAAAGACACCCTTGAAGCCCCCCCCCACACCCACACACCCACAAATCAATCAATCAATAAAACATCTTGCTGTTCTTGAGAACCAAGAGAGAATCAATGAAAGTTCTCAGATGTAGTTTGAAAAAGTTACACCAAAAGCATTGCTGTTTTTACTTCATTTAACATGAGTTACGACCTCTGCCTTTTTCCACATATGTGCATTTGTCAGCTTCTCTACAAACACAAGCACTCGTTACCCCTACCCCATATGTTAGCGCTGGCAGAAAACACACAGAGTCTTCCTGTCAATCTCCCTCGCCCGACAATTAATGCAGGCAGCGCTGCTGAGAAAATGGCTCCATGGTAACTGCAAGCAAGCCTGCAGTTTCCTCGACGCAGAGTTAGTGCCTTGGGAAGAAGTGCTGATGCCAGAGGGAATTTGTTTACTCACACCACATCAGAGACGTCACACAGTTCCTTTTGACTGAAATTTTCATTGTATTAAAAAGCATCCTCCATTGATGTGTTTGATGTCCCGTCTAACTGCAAAGAGGGAACGAACATGTTCCATATCTTCTTTTTGTCCGGGTAGACTGTTTACAAGATTTGGAAGTGAGTGTTATTGGGAAATTGTTGTCTGTTCATTTCGATTTTGTGAGGATGAGAGGGACAGACATTCCGTCTCCGTTTCAGTTCATGTCAAAGATGTTTGCGGGGGGTGCTTCTAAAAATTGTTTGCACCACATTTGATCCATAAAATTGTACATCATATGAAAATGAAGACTTAAGATTGACCAATGAGCCTAAGCCACCCCTGAACGTGTCTCGAGATTTCTGCCCAATTATTTAACCTTGTACCAGTTTGCATGAATTGCACATACAGGGTTTTTCCACACTCACTTACATTAATGGCAGAGATGGGGAGGGGCTCCAACCATCCCAGTCTGCCTCCATCAGTGACTCCCCAGTTTATTCCCAGCTGCTTTTCTCCAGAGCAGCTGATAGCCTCATAACTGTGCAGTACCGGAACTAGGGTCATTAGCTACACCTACTGAGATTCAATACAAGACATTTATAAAACAACATTTACAGACAAATGTACTGTACCGTGTCCTGATTGACGGAGGAGACATACAGTATCTTCATTTGAACAATGGAGATGTATGATTCGTATTGTGACAGCACCATGACGTAGTCGTTGGCATGTCTGCATCCTTGTGCGAAGTCTACATGTTGCTTCCATGATTTTTTTTTTCACCCCCATTCCTCCGACTTGCTCCCACATTGCAGAAATATGCTTGGCAGAGATGGGGAGGGGCTCCAACCATCCCAGTCAGCCTCCATCAGTGACTCCCCAGAGTCAGAGACAGAGTCAGAGCTGCTTTTCTCCAGAGCAGCTGATCGCCTCATAACTGTGCAGTACCGGAACTAGGGTCATTAGCTACACCTACTGAGATTCAATACAAGACATTTATAAAACAACATTTACAGACAAATGTACTGTACCGTGTCCTGATTGACGGAAGAGATGTACAGTATGTTCATTTGAACAATGGAGATGTATGATTCGTATTGTGGCAGCACCATGACGTAGTAGTTGGCATGTCTGCATCCTTGTGCGTAGTCTACATGTTGCTTCCATGATTTTTTTTTTTCACCCCCATTCCTCCGACTTGCTCCCACATTGCAGAAATATGCTTGGTAGGTTAACTGAAGATTTTAAATCAGTGGTGTCAGTCTCATTTTTGTCACGGGCTTCGTTGAAGTTATGGTTTCCCTCTGAAGGCTGTTATGACTGTGAAAGCATACAAGTTTTATCATATCAATGGTTCACAAAAAAAAAAAAAATCATGGATAACTACTTTTGAAATCGAGACGTCAAGAATTTGTTCAACTATTTTTCAAGTTACTGTCATAACGTACCAAGAAAATGCTTGCGAAAGCTTGACCTTAGTACATATTTCAAATGATAGTTTGAAAGTTGACATGCTTGATTTGCTTTCGTGGGTCACATAAAATGATGCGACAGGGCAGATATGGCGCCTGCTCTTTGCTCTAAACTGTCCATCGGTGTGAATGTGTGTGGATGGATGGATTGATATTCACATCGTGTTTTGAGCTTGTGGGGAACTATATTCCACATTATTTAACTAGTAATGCACTCTAAATGTTTTATAATCACCTTAGTGACTCATCCAACATCTATTGCCAAACAGGAGTAATGGAATTGACCAAGGGTGGCACATTACTGGTTGAAATGCCTTCCGGCCTTGCTAGAGCTGTAGCATCCAATATAAATACAATATAACATTTGCCGTCCTACCTTTAGGTAGAATTGATGCGGCAATTTACAGTTGCTGTTTTTCCACAGTAAAGTGACACCAAGCCAGTGACAAATGAGCTTTCCATTTGCAGTGAACAGTAAAAATGCTGATGCAAGCTCACAACCTGCTCTGAGTTGATGAAAAGAATTAAAAGCCTATGTCTTTTCATCCACAGCTGCACTGCACCATCTGCCTCGTTTTGCAGGGAATGCTGATACATAAAATATATTACAACACAAAAGCTTTCGATAAAACCTACATTTAACAATTTTGTATGTTGAATGCACCTTACTATAAGTCGAAATAACTGAAAACGTGGGATTAGTTTCATAATAATTGTGAATGTCCAACCATATTCTACCACTGAAATCAGTAACCTTGGGTATCCAGGGTCTGATGTAACCCAATCAGAACCTACATATTACGCCTCCAGGTCACCTCTCCAGGGACCGCAGCTATCTGCTTTCTTAAATGACAGATGCACGATCCATAATCCTTCCAGGGAAGACAACTGTCTCCCCAAAAGACTGCTAAAAATGGAACAGCTGGCCGTAAAACTCAGTCTGTCTGCTCCCAAACACACGCCTGTCAAATAAATCCAAGGTGCGTGCTCCTCGGATTCATTTACAGGAGTACTCGAGACCATTGTCTGACAGCTGAACACTGCTAAAACCGCTTCATTGAAGACATTGGCAGACATGCTCATAAACTGGCCAACTCATCACAGTCAACAGTCACAGATGATGTGGCTGTGATTTTGATTTGAGGAGTTTGGAATTTTGGAGATGTGGAATTCTGCACTGTGTATGTGCTACATATACACTGCTCTCTTTCTCTCTCTCTCTCTCTCTCTTTCTCTCTCTCTCTCGCTCTCTCTCTCTCTCTCTCTCTCTCTCTCTCTCGTACCCATTATATGTTTATATTGAACCCAAAGTCACGTGCAGTGGCGTTGGCTGTGATGTGCACTGCTGCTTGCTGTTGCAATACTGCCTGTATCTCTTTTCCAGGATTTAACCGGGCTTGTCTAACGGGATTATGCATCTTGGATGCTCTCGTAAGTGAAATCACATGTGGGAGCTCAATCAATCGTTTAACCTTTCGCCATGCCTTTCCTTTTACAGTCAGTTAGGAAACAACATCTCTGGATATGACAAGAGTGGAAATTCTCTTTGTACTGCAAATTTCCCTCTTCGACTGATGTCAAAGACTTGTTTGGAATGCTTTGTACAAGAGATCAACCTCTGACATTGATTCATTGTCATCCAGCCTAATAAACACTTGAGCTGAGATATGTGAGAAATAGTCTCCAGTAGTGATATTAGGTTGACCATCGTCTTTTGGACAGGAATAAATCACACTCATAATCCCTCAAGGGGGAATCAGACTTCCATTCTGCTATATATTTTTGTGCGTTGTGCACCACACACACAACGAGCTCACGCGCATGCAAGCATGCAAGGATTCATGGTGAATGAGGACGCAACCAGTGCTGCGTCATTTGAGTCGGAGGGTGGGGATCGCACCTTACTAAACGGTGCCACAACAGTAGCCAGCCAACAGACTTTATATATGTGTGTGTGTGTGTGTGTGTGTGTGTGTGTGTGTGTGTGTGTGTGTGTGTGTGTGTGTGTGTATATGTGTATATACACGGTCTTGTTTTTACATTAAAATGAAGAATGGATACAACAAAAGTAATACCGGCATTTCCCCGATGCTCTAAATTGAGAAAAATGTGTTGTTATACGCGCAATAAAGATCATGTACATGAAAAGGGATGTTTTGTGGCAGGACTCATCAATCATTTTGAGAGTGTCACCTTACAACATACACTCTCTCAGTAGTCGTGATGCTTTATTTGCTAGAAAGATTTAAATGGCGAGCCGACTGAAATTTGTGTGCAAATTGACTTCATGTTGGATTCAGGTCTTTTATTTACTACAAACTCATAGGAAGTATTTTTACACAGCTTTATTGCAATATTATTGTTTTGAAATTCACAGCAGAGTAACTGCAATCAATTCTTACGCTGTGTGCCACTTGCTAAATTTAAATGAATGTGTGTGTCTTCCTCAGAAACGTGAGCTCAGACGGGGCTGAGGCACGGCGCAGACTGAGGGAGTGTGACGGATTAGTGGATGCCCTGCTACATGCTCTCCAATCAGCTGTAGGGAAGAAGGATATGGATAATAAGGTTGGAGATCACCTGACTACTATTCATTTAGAGTTGGGTTGATCTTAGCGGATGCACTTAGACTAACGATGTTGCGTTGCCTATTTGCCACCTCCCTCCTAGTCTGTGGAAAACTGTGTCTGTATTATGCGGAACCTGTCCTACCATGTCCACAAAGAGGTACCGGGGGCCGAAAGGTTTCAGGACCCGTCAGCGCCACAGGCCCCTGGCTCTGCAGGGCCACAGAGGAAGAAGAAGGATGATGCTGGCTGCTTTGGAGGGAAAAAGGCCAAAGGTGAGGAAGAGAGAGAGTTTGAACCTCACGGATTAGTTACCTCTGCTTTTGCAGTTTTTATTTTTTTATTTTATTTTTTTTACATTTTTACTTTTCTTTTTATTTCAACTACTTATCATTGGATCACATCACAACCAAACATAAAAGTAAACAGTTGTTTACGTTAAAAGGAACACGCATTTTGTGGGATGAGGAGCCCAAATGCAGTATGTCTGTTGCACGCATGCCTATTCCACTGTTGACTCGTTTGGTAGATGAGACGAATAAATACTTTTCAGTGACAAGGAAGAAATACATGTTGGCATTTATACCATTTGGTCTTTGAACAAACAATCTGAAGCTTGTGGCGGAACTGTACACAGGCACAAGAGCCTGGCCCCTCCTCCCGTGATCATGCAGGTCACACACTGTGTGGGATGGCATTCCACTCTATAGCCAACCAATAGTTTTTGCAAGTCAGCACCAATCGCACGGCCAAGCTGATCCCGCAAGTATGCAGTTGGGATGCAGTTGGGTTGAGGTTAGGACGATTGGCAGGCCGTTCTTTTAAACGCTGCTTTTCAGAGGCGGGTTGTTGAAAAATCTCTTCTCAATGTCTCCCTGCTGCTCAATCATGCTATCTCCGTCAAACGACATGACTGTCTCCAATTAGCATGGTATTCTCCCTGTCTTCTCCGCACTTATGTATATGATCCACCTTCCGTCACCAGTCAGGTTCCAGGGCAGGTGATGCTGATACTAGAAGCTTAAAAAAAAAAAAATCCATGATAAATTGTGCATAAGCCGTGTGGCATAGGCATAGTGTAGATGAAAATCCATGAAATTAGATGATGCCTGGAATGCCCAGGGGGCAATTTCTGGCCCGCCATCCATTTTTAAGCAGCCCGCGTCATCTACTAAAATGACTTTGCAACTCATGTTACGACAAATTGTTCCTGCGTCTACTCTAAATATAGAGATGGGATGCACAATTTACTTTATAGAAAGCTTTTCAAGCCGTACATAAACAATACGATATTTATTTTGGTGTGCTAGATAAACTGAAAAAACAAAAATTCAAAGTGGTCCTTGCATCCTTTGATTTTTCCCGACGTGGCCCTCAGAGGAAAAAGTTTGGACACCCCTGCTGTAATGCTTTTACTCTGTTGTGCCGCTCATCCCACAAATGCACCGTCCTTCCAAATAGAGCATCATGTAAAAGGGAAATTTCCAAGAGTCCTAAATTTGTTGGCAAGAAACATTGTTACCACAGAAAAATAATCTTCCAATGATGATCCCCAGCTCAATGCTATTAAATAACTGAAATGTCTAGTTTTCATGCTCCTCTTCTCCTGTCCGTGCACTTGCATCACAGACTGGACGCTTGTTTCCACTCTAGAATTTCTTACAAATGTGTCCTATTGATCTCTCTCATCCTTTTTTTTGCCATGTACATTTAAGAGTTTGTCATCATATAAATACTATGTCACAGTATTTCTGTTGACAGTAGTGATTTCGGTCAGAATGATTTCAAAATAAGTTCTTGCCAGCCTGCTATGTGAGGAGCACGTTGGCATTATTAGGAGCATTGTTGGCTCCTTGTCAGATATTCTATTCAGATGTGTTGGAAGCAACATCTCCGCCTGTGCTCTCCTGAGCTCTTAGCAACGCAACACCGCTCTCTCTCCCTGTTGTACATGGCGGTCATTAATCAGACGGCCAATGAAGGGTGACTGCACGCTGGTGACGCCCACTATCTGACGACTCTTTGGAGAAATCTCTCCATACGTGGGTGTGAGAAACGCAGACTTTGCATGTATACACACTTGGAAAGAAACCAATTATCCACATGAACACTTTGCTGTGTGTGAGCGCGCATTAAATAATGAGTTGTGTGTAGCTGCTGCGGCCCCTCTAGGTGTTCCTTCCAAGAGCAACATTAACACAAAGCCATAAAGAAGCACCGAGCAATGCCGTTAAGTGACACGGTCGGCAAAATTGTTGGTAATTTGTTGCCTTAAGTAGGCCGCGTATTGCCTCCTCTTCAGTTTAGCGTCGCATTCCGCAGAAATTAAACTATACCATGATGATCAGCACTGGCGGAAGAGTTGTAACTTTGATTAGTTAACGAGCAGCCTAAGATTTTGATCACATCTGTTTTTTTTTTTTTTTTCTTTTAACACAGTGAATTTAATGGAGCATGTTTATGAATGCTGACAGCTTGCACTGTTGTTTTTTTTCTCTCTTGCCAATCTGATTGAAGAAATGAATTCAGTAACAATGTCGGAGTGTGTTTTATTTGACAGTTTCTGTATATTTTCCCTCAAAAAAGTATTTTGTTTTTTCTCTCTCCACTTCTTTACCCTCTTTTGTGAGTGCCTTTAAGTGTCACTCACACCGTTATTTTCATAAAATGATTTCTGTTCTCCTTTTTACGCAGCCCTTTGACATGTGAGCATGGCTTTTTCACCATGCCCCTTCTCTCTTTTCTGTGCTTTGTCTTTTTTTGGCTGCTGCTTCCTTGGCTAACTGTAGAGGAATGGTTTAATCAAGGTGAGTGCACCATATACCCTTTTTCTCTTTGTCGTCCTCATCCAACCCATTCTCCCCTCTCTCATTCCCTAGAATATAGTTAGAAGAGATGTTTTGTTGCACTTGCAAAACCTGAAATCGGTTCTACCCATTTCACATGGATTCTTGCATTTCTTCAATAGTGTTTTGTTTTTAGACCACACCCATCCGACTAGCTCCTTTTGGATATATTTGGTAAGTGACTGTGAGGTTGTAGCGTTTCCTTCATCCAGTGACTCAATCAGAAAAACTACAGATAGTTTTAATAAAAACGTAATAAGTCATACTGAAAGCTGCTATGGAGGTTTTTCTTATAGTAGGACTCCATTCATTCAATTTTTGTTACACTTTATGCTCTAAGTTTCCAAAACTCGTAAATTACAGTTGGACCCGACATTGTAATATTTATGTAACAGATGACCCAAGTGGGACTTACACCTACATATAACTGCCCTTGACGCTAATGTCTGGTCCATTAGGCTACTGGGCCTCTTATTCCAACAATAGAACCACCTTTTTAGACACAAAACAGCTTCGCCTCAGCATTCAGACTCCAGTGACAAATAATTCTTTTCATGAACGAAAGCATCAACTTTGGCTCAAATCCACAGGATATGTATTTGAAGGTTGGCAAGGAAAGGCAGCGCAGCAGTGAGTTGTTACTCCTACGCGTCTATATGTTGCAATTGTACCTTTGAAAAAAATGCTCTAATTCATTTGGCTAGAACATTGGTTTGTAAAAATGAGAGGAGCATCTCTGTTATGCAAGGATTACCTTTTATAGGTTCAGCCTGGGCGAGGCTTGATTTTATTGTTCAAAGTTGGGTGCATTGTTTTATCAACTTTGCAACAAGCTAAAACCATCCGACATCTTATCCACTACACGACTTGTGACAAAGTTCATTTGTGCACGTCACCCATCTTATTTTGTAATGATTGCTGCAGCCAGTGTGTTGTTTAATTAATGTGGTGAGACCCGCCACCGGTTATCTTTATAGAAACGAAACTAATGATAACTACCACCTTGGCTACTTGAAATAAAAAGAATGACACAGTATGAGACAGGAAGTCAGGAAAGTTACAGTGGCTTAGTGTCGTATTATGAAATAAAGCACATGTAAACTCACCCATAAGGAGGATGATGTTGCAACTAGTTTTTGGAGAGATGCTAGTCCGCAATACATCCAGCCTCACGTTGAGGGGCCCTTTAGAAAGATACAGTATCTCTATGCATGCCTGCATGGGTGTGGTCTGGTTCACTGTGTGACGTGCAAAATATAAATACGGCAGTGTCAATGTTTTTTTTTTTTTTTTTTTCTAGAGGAAGTATCAGTCAAAGTGTAAGAAAAAGAAAAACACTTGAAATCGATGACTTGTACAGGAATTAGTCAGTTAAGCTGCGGCTATTGCTGCAGTTAGTGGTCGGCTCTAAAGCGTGGAATTTGTTGCCTCAACGTGGTCCAAACTACGTCTTAAACTCAAGGATTCCACTGCATCTCTGTAACAAGAAGCATTACCGCACATCCAAGTCTTTGGATGTGACCCTCGACTCTTTTGCAACAACTAACATAGAAATATTCCAAAACTATACTCAAGTTGGGGTTCTTCAGATTTTTATCTCTCGTGGCAAAGCATGCATGGTGGCGACTCTGAAATTGTGTGCCACCGTCGATGTTTGCCGCTAAAAATAAACTAAATCTTAACGACTTTAGGCCGTGGCCCTTGGCAAAACAATAATAAATTCCTAATTGTGATATTGTTGGACTACTTGAGTTTGAGAGTTTGTTTCCTGAGCAGAAGTGGGAGATTAGTCCCGAGGTAGAGATATATCACTTCTTCCTTCCCTTAGCCCTCGTGGCCGGAAACAGGGACTAATGATGTGGTTTGTCATGGAGATCTCCATCCTGTCTCGTGGGCATTATCAGCTGGAATCACCGCACCCTTTGCATTTCCTCACATCCTTACATTAGTGAAGGTGTTTCCCTCTCAGGAAATCCTACTCATTATCATCGTTTAGATGTGTATCCAAATCAACATTTTACCATCATGGCTAACGGCCAGTGCCGTAAGACCGCACGAAACCTTCATGTTTCTTTCATACTTTACATCATATCATTTTGTAGGCTGCTTAATTGTCTCCTAGAAGTCTCCTACAGTCAAAGCTCGGTTTTCGAACGTCTCGGTTCTCCAACGTCTCGGTTCTCAACCGATTCGGTTTTCAACCAAAAATTTCAAGTTTTTTATGCCTCGGATGATGAGCAAATTTCTGTTCTCAAACGAACTGAGCGCACTTGAATGCACCATTTGACTCCTCTCGCCTTCCTTACACGAGGAAGTGACGCTTCCTCATGTTGCTTTCCATTGTGAGCAGACGTGTTCAGTAAACATTTTTATTTTAAAAAGAGCGTGGTTTCGGTTTTCGAACAATTTCGGTTTTCGAACAGCCTTCTGGAACGGATTATTCGGCCACACCTCTAAAAGTAGAGCTCCAGAACATGAATTTGAAAGAACTTGACAGCACTTAGCTCAACTCCATCAAACAGCTTTAGGATAAACTAGAACAAAGATAGCGAACCCTGAACCTACCGTCTAACACCAGTGACCTCTGACCTCTCACGTTTTTTCAATCATGTTGTTGATCTCATCCAGTAAAGCGGAAGCTGTTATAGAAGCAAACAGTAACCCCATACAGGGAGCAAATGATTTATACTTTGTCTTATATCTGTATTAAGACAATTTATTTCCACTCTAAAATGTAGCATTTTTTAAAAAATCATCCTTTTCCTCAAATAAAATCTGTCTCCGCAGAATCTTTTGAGGACTAAACATATCTTCTAACATACATATATATGTACCATACATATAAAGTAAATAAAGTAATGGACTAAAGCCATGTGAACCATGTTTTTTCGATTAGCGCATTTCTGCAATGCATGTAGTCTATGCTGTGTACGTCAGATCCAATTCTTACAGTTATGTAATTAGACCTTCTCATCCGATTTAATGTTAATGTAAAAGGGTTAATTGTATTCTGGTTTACAGACGCATGTAGTTTTTATTTCTCTCTTGTATCAGATTAGAAAGATTAAAGTGATCTGACAACACTTATATATATATATATATATATATCTAATATATATACAGTATATACATATACACACACACACACACACACACAATATATATATATATATATATATATATATATATATATACACACATATATATATATATATTCTTTATTTCTCAGTCAGTGACCTTGCGCCTTGTGCTCTCTCCTCCATTCAGGTAGAAAAAATGGTGAGAATGACAAAAACTACGACACACTGGATCTTCCGAAGCGTACTGAGCCGACAAGAGGTAGGCGCTTCACCATCGAGCGAAACGTGCCGAAACAAAATCAAATACGAGTTGATCTGAAGCAGATCACAAGTCAATTCTGTGGCACAAATTATTGGAGTTCAGTCACGTGCATGTTAACAAGCACATGGTGGTTTGCATCGCAATGGCAGCGATTCTCTGACTGCCAATGATGTTATGGTGGTTCCAAATCTTGATTTCAGTGCAGATGGTGTGGCTTCAGTTCCATCTCCTTTTTCTCTGTGCCCTGTGATTGAATGTTCACCAGGTCAGGGTATAGCTCGCCTTTTTCTTGAAGTCAGCTGGGATGTGCTGCACCTCCCTGTCACCCTAAGCAGATTATAGAAAATGGATGGCTGGAAGGGTATTTTTGTTCAAACTTGACAATAATAAGGAGACTGCAAATAATACAAAATCAGTGTCATCACATCTTGAGCAGTACTAAAATATTAAACAGTTTATTTACTTTTGATCGGCTTCACGTTTCTTTGACCATTCCAAATTATTTCAAAGCACATTATCAGACAGCCACCACTGCTATAAATAAAGTACAAATTGAAGCCAATGTGCCAAGCGTAAATAGTAGTTTTGTTCTCTTTTGAAGAGTTAAACGCACTGTGATGCCTTTGTACTATTGACACAACAAGATCCTTTGCTGTGATCTCATTTTTGCTCACTGTGCAGCGATTTGGTTGGTGTGCCCCAGCAATCGCATGTTGCATACTGTCTGCATGTCTTGTCCATTCGGATTGAGGATTGGGTACAAATGTGACATTCCTACAGTCAGGTGTGAGTACTTTATTTGGACTTCCAGTACAACACAGCGCAGCTCCATCAATGTCTAGTGACAGAAACTCAAGTAATTATCACTTCCTTCTCGTCGGACCTATGAGCATTAAACACAGCATTAAAAGCAGGTTGTTCCTTTTTCACCTGCACTGATTTTCAGTTCAACTCACTCATTTGTAAGGTTCGATTTGAGTCAAGCTGATGAGTGAGAACAAGACAAAGTCAACAGTCTACTGTTGTCTTAAATGTCATCCGCCATGTACATACAAAGAAATCTCATTCCATTTCATCGCCAACAACAGCACAATGCGTTGTTAATGAGGCTGCGTTCACGCAACTCGGTTCAAGTGACACAATTCAGTTTGTTTCGTTCTCAAGAGGCACAATTCGCATATGCTTCATGGCAGCAAAGGAGAGACGAAGCATGGAATCGGATGTCCTCAGATCGTAATCCGGCACCATCCAAACGTGGCTGAAATCTGATGCGCCAATACGGACAGATCGCCATCAATGCAAGCCGACGTCATTGAAATACCCCAAATGATGACGGACACACAACCGTCTCAACAACAGCGCAAATAACAGCTATGGGACAGTAGGGGTGTATTGATCATTAAAGAAGGAAATTAATTGCCAATGGCAGTACTTGTTTAAAGCAGCGGAAGTTTTGTGAATGGAAATATTGGCATACAGAAAGTCAAAAGAAATCGGATATAGGCATTCCATTGGAATTGGGCCTGTGGACCGAAAGTGTAAATGTCATCTGAGTACCCCTTAAAGATTTGCTTCTATAAAGGTAAATCTGTTTTTTTCCCTTTGGTACTCACTATAGTGTCAGAGAGTTGGCAGAGAGACTGAGAGCCGCCCTTATTCAATGCAGAGTTTTGAAGAGATATCGCAGATTTCGTGCCTTGATTTGATCTTGTACCATGAAATCAATGGCCAGGGTCATTCTGGCAGTGCAAAATGTTTATTTTTCTTTTGTGATTGGGCATAATGTTATTACAAATCCAGTTGAGTAATTTTGAAGAATTGAAAGAGTTAAATGGTTATTTTTGTTTGCCATTGGATTCCAGAATAACACGAACACATTAAGTTGTTTTGGAGCAAGCGGATGGTTATTTACCCTTACGTTTTTGTTTTGTTTTTAAATTTGTTCTATTTGACAGCATGCTCATGCAGGTGGGTTATTTTTGGTTAATGGTACTGTGGTGAGTGTTCTTTGGAAATGCAGTTACACTTAAGAAGCTTTGAGAGGGGACAGACGGAGAGAAATGGAGAGAAATGAGAGAAATGTGAAAGAACACACACTTATACAATACAGAACTATAGCAGCATAACCAAGGTGTTTGACATAACTCGATCTGTCTATATTATGTGGCCTGGGAATGGAGTCACACTTAAATAGGAGTTACAATTTGACTCATTTGGTGTAATCAACATAAATATAGTATTTGCTCTGTAGCAGCGATATTTAATATCTTTGTCCATCATGGACACAACCTTTCGATAAGGACACTTATTGGTGCTCCATTATTCTGTTGGATCAGAACAGAGACAGAGCCCGAAAAAAGATTACAAGAGAAGCAAACATTAAAAAGCATTTTAGAGCTTTGGTGAGTGCAGGCACCGCTGAAATGAGGAAACTATTTTTTTTCCCCCTGCAGTTAATGGAAACCTCAGCAAAACCTTGAGGCTGGAGGGCGGTTAGTAGAGGGAGGAGGAGATGGAGGAATGAGAGCTGAGAAGTATGCTGCCTTAATTAGGATTTTTTTCCCCCATAAAGCTACTGTTTTTTCATTGTTTTATGTAACACAATAATCAACATTTATCTTAAACGTGGCATGTCTGTCTGTATGTTAACATCCACACATAATGCAAATGTTAGTCTAAGAGGGAAAAACAGAAGAGTACCTTGGGGTCCTCATACGTGGCAATGGATGCACACGCAGATGAGGCCGCTAATTTGGTTCTCTTGAAAAGCCATTCTTACTGCGTGCAATACGGCGCGCTGCAAATGAGAGCCTAACGAGTCAAAGCCGTCACTGCAGACAGAGTAGATTAGTGGTAAATTTTCAGAAGGCTGTTGTGGCTTTCCTCCTCCAATTACAAGTATTTTGATTGTATTAAGGCTGTCGCTATCAAATAATTTTGGAATCAACTATTCCATCAATTAATTGAATCACCCGGGAACATTTTAAATAACAAATACTCACCAACCTTTTGAAAACGATTCAGTTATCGGTTCAGTCATTTTGGATGATCAGTCTGCTTTTATAAAGAACTAAAGAAATCAGAGAATCAATTAATTCAATCACCCGGTAAAATTTTAATTTGCATTTAAGTGTACTAGCAAACCATTTTTTTTTTTCCAGAGTTACTGTTTATTCCCCATTCATCATTAAAAAACAAATACTCACCAACCTTTTGAAACCGATTCAGTTATCGGTTCAGTCATTTTGGATGATCAGTCTGCTTTTATGAAGAACTAAAGAAATCAGAGAATAATTACTGTTGAGAGTCTGAAATCTGAGGATTTGACCAAGTCAAACCATGACTCGAAACAATTACTCAATTAGTAAAATAGTTGTCAATTAATTTGATAGTGGATTAGTTGTTGATTAATCAATTTCTTTTGACAGCTCTTCTTTCTATATTTTAGTGTATTTTTACACTGTACATGTTCGGATGTTCTTTTTCCATACAAAAACCCCCCAAAAAACAAACAAAACAACAACAACAACAAAATATACTGTACCAGACTGAACCAGACAACACTGGTGCTGTTTGCGATTGAGCGAATGTGGAAACATTACCATTCACACTCTCTCTCAAATGTTTGGCTTGTCGCCATTTCGTGCCTCTCAGAGTATGCGACTGTTTTAAGATGAGCTTCAGCAGCCAGGATTGAGCATCGATGCTGCAATGTCCCTAAAAGTGATGTGATGAGTTTTCTTTCTCCTATTCCGTTCAGTCATCGAAGCAATTAGGTATTATATTAGAAAGGCCGCCGCCTGTTTGCCTTCTTGCTTTTGCACTTTCCCCTTGGCAACGTTTTCCATTGTTCTGCCGAAAATCACACATTGTACAATTGAGAAGACGGACGTTTTTTTTTTTTTTGTTTTGTTTTCTTCAATTGACAGCAGCTGTGTAATGCGTCTCACTGCTTTGTCTTGCAAGACAAGAGTGTTCAATTTGTGAAGAGGTCTTAGCGCAGACAAACAGTTCTGTATCGTATTGTATAACCCTCTTTGTTATCATCCCACAGGAGATCTCTATTTGTGGAATAATGAACACAGACTCCTGTGCTGCAGCGTTGATGAGCTCTCTGTTGCACTGAAAAGTGTGAGGCTCGATTGAATTAAGAAAATGTGAGCCACGCTTCTGTTCTTCCATTTCGCTGCCGTCACTATGCATATTTCACTAAAAGGCGTACTGACATGAATCTGATTCTTCTAAACAAAATCACCACTCCTCCCCCACCCCGAGGCATGATGAACATCCTGGTGCAGTGAGACCATTTGTTCAGGAAGATCCTTTTTTTTTTTCTTTTTCCAAGATAAAGCATTTTTGCGCCTTTAAATGCCAAGCCTCCAGAGTGGTACAATTATAGCTCATGGGAAGAAAAGTACTACATCTGCAGTTCATGTCATTTCAAAAAAGAATATTGTAAATGATAGATTGTGCGCTCCAAATTCCAAGCAGCAGTCTCACATACCGTCGCTTCTCTGTTTTTGTGGGTAGAATTTCACACCAAGACAGAAAACGCTGACGTTGGATCTTGCAGATGTATCGGTTGCTGCAGTAAACCTCTCACTCTCTTGTTCAGACTAAATACATCAGTTATGCGCCAGGGATGCCTCCCCAAATTCACCCCTTCTGCCTCACTTCCTCCTTTTGTCACAGTTCATACAAAGGTGAGACTTAATTACTGTGACAGCCGCATGAACATGACTGGACATATGGATCAAAAAACACATGCACACAAGTCTAAAAAAAAAAAAAAGGCAAACGGATCATATCCTCATAATGTACAGGAAAACAGGGAACATGCATTTTTTGTTTGTTTGATCCATAGACAGGGTAACTGTTCATTGATTGTCCCCATTGAGCAACATATTACCATCTGGTGTGATTCCGAAAAGCCCCACACTTGCAACGTGTCTGTCACATTCTTTGCTCTATTTTTGGTAATGCCACCACAGAAAAAAAAAAAAAAAGCTTCATAGCTAATACGTTATACATTGTTCACATTCTCCGAACCCTAACCCGTGCCACGCAGGTTTCCTCACTGGCAGTCATGAAAAATAGTGATCATGAGGCCAAAAGAAGTTTTTAAAAAAATCATGCATTTTAAACTAGACTACTATTGCAATGTGGCTGCACAAAACATTTTTAGTGGAATGAAGTCATTGCAGCTTTATATGTGGTGATATATGTAGCATTCATTTACATATGCTTAGAAAAAAGGTCATTATCATACATCGCTATGGTGATGCATAAATTTCACTGAGCATATCGCAGTAATCAAGTTCTCCAAATGTTCTCAACCCTCAATTGTCTGTCCTTGTTATTGAAGGAATCCACAGGAGTTTACATCATTAGGTTCCCCAGGGGGAGTAACTGTGTCATGGCCGGCCTGAGTTTTTCTCACAACACAGTCATGCATTTCATAACCAACAAGCATTATGGTGAAGGTTGGGTTGTTATGGAATAGTTTAGATCACCAAACTCCAGAGGTGGGAGTAAGTCACATACAGTATGTGCAAATGATGAGTCTCAAGTCACAACCTTCAAGCCTCAAGTCACTGTAGCCAAAAAAACAAACACAACCACATATTTTTTGACTGGTCCCAAACCAGTGTTTGCATCCCTAGCTAAACTGATGTCAGTTTAACTGTTTTTTGGGTGTTGTAATGACGAATTAGGTTATATTTTGTAGCTGGTGTATCTTCATTCCGTTAGGTGTAATCTATACTATCCTGTTTTTGCCAACATCATCTGCAAAATAATCCCTTCATTCAAATGAATGATCCTTGGAGTTGCTTCCATTGCTGGTACCCTTTAGGTCACCAACAAGTGACGCTGACTGAGTTTGCAGGAATTAAAACAAAAATTTTCATTAGTGATTGCTTTTCTTTGTAAAATGGCAAACTGGGTTAAAATGCAGATTTCAAACTACAAACAAGATGACTTGTCAAGTCATGTAGTTCAAGTCTAGGTCAAGTAGAGTGACTTTGATATCAAGTCCCAAGCCAAGTCAAGTCGTTCCCAAGTTTTTGCCAAGCAGGTCACAATTAGTAAAAATAGCAAATTGAGTTTCACACAAGTGAAGTCATTTGACGCGATCATATTTACATTAAAAAAGGAGAGAAATTTATAAGTATGCTGCTAACGTTTTGATAGACAATACGCACTGCAATTTTTGAAATTGTGGGTTGTGTGGTGTTTCAGTTCCATTTCTCTTACTCTATTTCTGTGCTCACAATTTTTGTCCATCGAGACAAGAAAAAAATTAATTCTGTACAGAACCGAACCAAACTATACTCTTTGGTAGAATGTGGTTGTTAAGATAAAAAAGACAGGAAACATGCACATTTTTAAGCAGCTGTAGCCGTGTGTGAGGGAAGTGAGCAGGCAGCAAAGAAACATAAAACACTTTTCAGTAAATATGGTTTCCAAAACAGTCAAAACCACAGCCAGTTCTCTGACAGGACAAAACCATTTAGCGTTGGACCAAAACCCTTGTCCAATCGGTAACGTTATGTTCAAACTACTGTATTTCTATTTGGTGCATTTTTTTTAACATATTAAATTGTGATGTACTGAAATGTGAGCTTTGCAGTTGACCACATGCTGGGTGTATTTGTAGTGGTATTATACGAGAGGTCACGCAGCATACTTTCATTTGGCTGAATACATTGCTGTATTTAAACCAATGTCCACAGGTGGTCCAAATCAAGGCGGGTGGGGGGTGGGGGGCAAAATCCATTGATTTGAACAGGAAAAATGATCCCACCACGCCTTCTGAAGGTGCTTTAGGTTGCTTTCATTCAACACCCTCATTCTATCAAATGTTAATGTGAGAACAGAGCAACATCGCTATAAGGCCGGACATAAAGCGTAAACAGCAGGGATTGTCATTCTCTACACACGAGTTAATCCAAAGTATCCATCACACTTAAGCATGTGATGGGTTGATGGGAGCGAGCATTAAATGTGGGATGCTTGCTGACACCAATCCAGAGACAGCAAATCCTTTCACTGTCAGCCACCATCACAACAGGCATCGTGCATTCTGAATGCTCGGTCTACTCGGAGAGAGAGGGACCGGAGGGAAGGCTCTGGTGCACCACTCCAGCGGAGTCAAGGGGGATGGGAAATCAGCGTGCTTCTTAATCAGGATTCAGCATTTGCCCAGCATAATAATCAGATTCGTGCTGATTTTGTTACTCTAATAGGCATCCAAGGGGACGGTAAATTCATAGTTGAGGTGTGTGCGCTTTTTGGGGACTTTAACATTTCCTCAGATTACACTGAATCGAGTATACTGTATGTCAATTATGATATACTTGACATATACCGGGTATTTATTATAAAATTGATATAGCGCTGAAAGAAATATAGACAAGAACTGAAAGATGATTCAGTTTGTATATATCTATCTGTCTGTCTGTATGGATGGATTTACAAATGTTTCTCCTTTTTGGGGCGGCGTGGCTCAATGCTAGAGCGGTCGTCTCCCAACCTGAAGGTTGTGAGTTCAATCTTAAACCCTTGTGACCACCTTGAAGTGTCCTTCAGCGAGATAGTCAACACTAAGTTGATCCCAATGGACCTGGCGGTGTCTTACGTGGCAACAGCCTCCCATTGGTTTATGAGTGTGTAATTATTCTTATTATTCTTATTATTCTTCTTATTATTATTACTGGTCCACTGAAAGCGCAATATTATGATGACAAACAATGTTGGAGTATTTAGGATCGAATACACCGGCAAACAGAGTGCTCCTGCAGAGATGTTAAGAAACATGCATTCTATCGAGTGTATGAACAAAATATGGCAGCAAACATTAAGCATGATGACATGCCAAGTGGATACATATTTACCAACAATTAAATATTTCGTCAGTGATTTCATCTGTCACAATTTGCTAATTGTATCAGTTCAGGGTATCACCACAACTGAATGCATTCGAATTTCTTTGAACTAATAATAATAATAATAATAATACATTTTATTTATAAGCGCCTTTCAAAATACCCAAGGACACTTTTACAATCAAAAAAGAGCAATAAAACCACAGATAAAATTATAAATAATAAAAAGGGATGAGTTTAAACTGAATATGCAATTTTCAATAGGTGGGTTTTGAGATGATTTGAATATGAATATAGGAAGAGAGTCAATATTTCGGATGTCGGGTGGGAGTGAGTTCCAGAGTTTGGGGGCAGAGCGGCTGAAAGCTCTGCATCCCACCGTGCTGAGACGGGCAGAGGGTACACAGAGGTGGAGGGAGGCTGAGGACCTAAGGGAACGAGAGGGAACGGAAATTTGAAGAAGGTCCGACAGATGGGGGGGGGCAAGGTTATGGATGGCTTTGAATGTGAAGAGGAGTATTTTGAAGTTACCAGTCCAACCGGTTGAATTGGTAGGCACCAGAGTTCATAATTGGTAGATACCAGCATTAATAACCATATGAATCGCAACAAAGGGGGAAAACAAACAAGAAATCTGCAAACTAAATGGTGCGAGTATGGAAGCAGATTCTTACATTCTTTCATGTTTCACGTTTCAATTTTTGTCATTCTGTGAAAACATTACCAAATACACAGTTGGTTTCAGTGCTGGATCCGCCAACGCAGGAGCCACTGCTAAATGCTGGCAACAGGCGCCGTATAATACATTGTCAGCATAATTAAGTCGTTTTTATTTTAGGCGTCCTTAATAAGCGATTGAACTACATTGCGTTGGTCGCAACACATTTGTGCAACCCCACAGCTAGAGACACTGGAAAAACGAGTCAAGTTTTCAGCGCACGGAATATGTATAAATCAATATGTAGTAGTACTCTTGGATTTTATCAATAGTGTTTGGACCACCCTTTCAGTTTAAAGTCACCTTGTCAGCGTGTTTTTGGCTACTTTCGTCAGTTTGTCCTGCTTGGTTAAAAAATCCCACAGTCGGATTTGATTGTGAAGTACTAAGCTGTCACTGCAGCAACAGCGAGCTACAATGGTTTCCCGTTGTGCTAAAATAGCCTTTCATTGGCTGGAAATTTTGGTCAAAGTGGCGATGGACACCTGATGTTGAAAGGCGGATTTGGAGAAAGTACAAGATAGGGGGTCTGAGCTGTCTATTTGTCTCTTTTGGCACTCTATAACGCATCCCCCAACTGTCACTTCCCCTCAACCATCCCATCACACCAGGACATCTTTGTGACCCGAAGCTGATGGGCAGCTGTGTAAGACACAGTCTTGCAGTCGCTTTCCGCTTTCCTTTGTCAGCATCCAACAAAACCTAGGCCAACTGCAGTACGGTTATGCTAATGTCCCCTGCCCTGGGGCTGCCTGTCGAGGTGCCAATCTACAGGACCGTCCAAATGGGTACCAGGGGATGGAATGAAGCTTTGACTCCTGGTTGCTGAACATATGAAGGGGAATGTAGGAGGAATACCTTTGAAGACAAACTGTTTTTTTTTTTTTTTTAAGATAAGCTTCAATCAAACTTTCCCTCAAGCTTTGGTTGGGGATACTTGGATGCTCTAAATTGATTCAGCATACTTGGGTCAGAGTTTGTGTTCTATGAAGCTCACATTCTAACCAGGGGCTTTACCACAATATACATGATAGCAGAGTTCTCGAAAGACAGTTTGTAATACAAAACTTCTGTCTGACTCACATCTAGATTTAACATACATTGCAAATTTAGTGCAACACATTGATGCATAAACGTTGCAAGTGAAATCATAACAACCCTACACTAAGGAGTAAAGCAGGAGTAACCAACCTTTTTGAATCTTCGAACTACTTCTTGGTAACTGATTCATGTGAATCGCTACCAGTTTGATACACACTTTTGAACAAACAAATTTGCTCAAATTACCTTTATTAATTACATAAATATGTTTTTTAATGACTAATAACACTAACCATGTTGATAATTTGCCATCATAATTGGGGAACAGATAAATGTCAATATGCAACACATTATTTCTATAAATCTCTGCCAATGTTCACATTTTTTAAAAGCTCACTTCTACAAAATTCCAAGGAAATCGCAGTGTCTTCTGGACCACCATGTTGGGGACCCCTGGGGAAAATAGTTGAATTGTTGAATTAGCTGTCACTAATTGTTAGACAGTCCAAACTCACTATTTCCAGGATCACTGACATGACAGGTCGGGCATAGGAAAAATGTATGATTAGTAAACACCCCGATATAATGTCAATTGCCTCATACAACATACAATTGCCGATATAATAGTTTACATTCTAAATATACCCCCCAAAAATTACTGTCATGTCAACTGAAGGTGCACAACTTGTCTGTCTTTTGTAAAAAGCCCAAAAAACACAATCACTTTCAAATCTGTGATACCTTCGGGAAGCAAAAGACTAACCGCATGACAGCAGGTTTACTTTCTGTCATGTTCCTGTTCTTGGCTTCGTCAGCAGGTGGTTTTTGTTTTTGTTAATTGTTCATTGCTTACGTGAATTGAGTACTTTGCATTTCGTTTGTAGTCTCGGGTTATTTTCTTCCTTGCCTTTTTTCCAAGCGCTTTTGGTTATCGTATTGTTTGTATTTTTCTGGTCCTTATTTGACCAGCGCTTTATGTTTCTACTTTGTCAGTGCGTTTTTGTCTTAAATATTTTTTGTTACGGAGTTTTGTCTAGCGTCTACTATTCTGGGATCCAAAAACATTATACGGTTTGTCCGAACCATGACACTTTCATGTCAAATAACTAGATGTATATTCTGATGAGCTCCATCCCTAATTGTTATCCCCCTCAAGGTGATGTGGCTCAGGTAAAACAGGTGGCTTTCCTAAAACCCTAAAGCTCTTACCAATTGACTTGGTTTTGTTTACAGAGTTCCACAGCTGATCATTTGGTATGTAACGAGCCTAGCAGTGCCCTTATTAAACAAGCAGCGCACAGCTCTTGTAATGACACCGTAAGTTGTTGCCTTTCTGTGGCTCTACCCTTCAAGTCTCTTCATTAGTTTCCCATGTGGCTGCATAAATTTGGATAAAGACATGAAAGCAAGCTGGTGGGGTCAAATGTGCAGGGGATGCAAATGTGGCGTGAGAGTGGAGAGTCAACAACTCCAGTTTTGCCAACTGAAACAATACATGCAGTACAATTAAAAACAACAAGGAAAAAAAAACGTGTGTTCAAGTATTTCTTGTTACGCGGTCTTCAACATTCTGCCCCTGCCAAAGTGAGAGAAAAAAAATATATGTGACTAATGTTTGAGATAACTGTAAGTCAGGACTGCAAAGGTTAAGTCTGTTCCAAGATAGAGGGATTATTTTCTGTCCTGTTGTTTGTTTTTCCATCTGTCACTCATCTTGATGCTCTACCTCCATTTCTCCCCCCGGAGAGCAAAACAAAACTGCAGAGCGATTGTTTTGAGGCTGAGGCTTGTACCTGTTTGACTGATGAGAATCACTTTGTGACAAGCAATGGCCCTCGTGTTTGTGGCGCCATGTCTGGGTGTATTATTAGAGTTCCGGGTGTTTTTGCAATGAAACCACCCCACAGGAATGCCAATGGCAGAGTCTGAGTGCTGTTTGTGTGAGCGAAGAGTTGATTTAGAGTGTCATATTCCCGTATCGGATAATCCATTACATTTTTACCAGCTGCTGCTCCTTTTTTTTTCCAGAACTGTGTGCGGTGCTTGTACAAATAAGGTGTTTGTTTTAGGACTTAATATTGTGAAGCTCTTGAGACATTCTCGGGTGTGTCATGTTAAGGCCAACTTTTAGAATGCAGTTTGAGTGATTCTTTGCATGTTAGTCTCATGCATCATCCTCCAGCTCCCTTATAACTCTAGAAATTCACTTAACCTCTGGTATGATGTTTATGCCAACCAAAAGGTTACTTTACTCTGTATCCCTACCCATATAAAAATATAGGAGCTTTTAAATAGAACCAAGAAGACATACTCTCGGATCCTATTTTCTAATTTGAGCCAGGAGACCAATTGCAAACTCTCCCTTTCCTCTTGTGAATAACAGGCTGCTTTTGATCAAATGTTTATTTTGTTGTGTCTGCATCAGCAGTGAGTGGTCTGCACATGTCTGCTGAAGTCACAATTTCTAATAGCAGGCTCCCCTGACCACACTCCAGGTTTTTATTTCATCCATTCATTTCTCTGTTTGCTACTGAGTCCACCATCTCCTTCTGTTAAACAAGAAACATACATGGATCTGCTAAGTGCTTTGGTGTTGCTTTGAGTCGCTTTAATATGTACACCCTTAATGTGTACAAATAGGTTGTGCTTTTTACAGTTGAATAGAATATCCTGTCATTGTACAGGAAATAATGAAATTGACTTCAGCTTCCACACACTAGTGTAATGCTTTCATTTATAATAATATAATGTGAACACTTCTGAATGACCTTGACAGCTAAAACTGTCCGAAATCTCATTTGTGTGTCACTTGGAAAATCACTGCGGGCTTTGAGATTCCATGCCGGTTTGCCTGTCCATCTCCGTGTCTGCCTTGTCTAATAGCTGATAATGTAATTATGTTCCCATCACAGGGAGGCCTAATGATTAACGGTGGTGGATGTGTTTTGTGCAAGCGACATCAAAGCATCCCAAACTGTGGGCTTGTCGGATCAATAATCTTCTCCTGGTGTTCTCCTCCTCGTTTGTCTTTCTAAAGTATTGACTGTCATTAAACTTGAATACCATTGTTAGCGGTGATGTCGCGTCAAAGAATTACTGGCGGGGGTTGGCAAATATGAGATGCCAAGGCTATCTTTATAGGAGTCCTAATCATGCGTATGTCTGCTTCTAGGTTTCGAGCTTCTTTATCAACCAGAAGTGGTGAGACTCTATTTATCGCTGCTTACCGAGAGCCAAAACTTCAACACCCTGGAGGCTGCTGCTGGGGCTCTGCAGAACCTTGGTGCTGGGCAATGGACTGTGAGTGCAAGGGTGTGGGGACGGTACACCAGACACCAAGTTTGTCATATTTATTTTTATAAGTACATTTAGTGCTGGACGATTTTGAAAAAAAAAGCATAATCACGATTGATTGAGATTGAAACCGCAATTACTAAAATGAGTATTCATAAATTATATTTAGTATTACTACTCGAAACTGTCATCACAACCTCATGCCCTTTATCCCTGCATGTTGAACACTTTATTCTTGTACACTCTATTCTTTCTGTCAAGTACAAACTGACCTTGGAAATATAATGTAAAATTCAAGCCTCTTACATTTTCAATCTGGTACATCCACACCTTTGGTGCCTTCCATTTTAGCACACATTGAAAACTTGAATATTCATCACCACTATCTCTTTATCATATTTATATTTATGGGTTTACACTGGGCTTACCTGGGATCGACGACAGAATCACCCACACAACAAGATTGCTACGCGTGCAAAAGGGTACATTCAGGGTACTTTCACAATGTCGGGAACTTGTACACGCGCCGCGCCGTTCAGCACATTACTGGAAAATAATCGAAACAATGTTTGGATTTCGATTAATCGTTCAGCCCTAACTACAATGTTTTTTTTTTTTTTTTATTATATTTTACAAAATTGGGACATTAGTTGATAAATGTTTGGGAAACGTCCAAAAGCACTATACTGTAGTTGTTTTAAAAAAAAAAAAAAAAAAAAAGAATAGTGCTCCTATCGATCGGCCACTGATCATATGTTGATCATTGCCTGTCAGTGCCAAACACAAAATCGATCACCTAGAGCTTGTACTTTGGAGAGTGCAGCCTACTGCACATGTTACAGACCAAGCCAGTAACTGAATCAGAATGTGTTTGTGCATTTTCTCCACTGTCAATTTCAAATAATGACCTGATTTTGTAAAATAAAGGTATGGAAATGTGGATAGATTCATTTTTCTGTTTCATCAAGTAAGAGAAAAAGTAATTGACAGATTAATCAATGAATCATTAGTGAGCACCTCTAAAATGAAAAAATGCGTAGCCTATCCAGGTAATCGGCATCAGTTTCAGCCAATCTCACTCATGGATGATCAGTATCTGAATTAGCATAAATGCTTCATTGGAACACCCCTAAAAATATATACTATAAAAAAAGTGCATGAGCTAAAGATACACATCCTAAGTACAGAGTGTAATCGAGTAATTCTAATAGCGCTATGATAAAAATGCAAACAGTGTTAGCTTTTTGCCTGTATTTATCAAGGAGATAAGAAAATCCGTGGCCAGGATCAGACATTGATTCCTATTAAAGCAGCAAGAGATATACTGAGAGAGTGCCTGGTTTGAAAGCAGCTGTGAATTATAAACTGAAAAGTCTATTTTTGTAGATTCAATCAAAGACTATGCTATTTTTTTAATACACGTGTATTGAGCCCGCAGCAGCCATCAGGGCAGTGAGACCTTTCAGTCGTATGATCTTGTCATCAGAAGACAACCCCAGCGACTTTGTAATAATCAAATAAGGGGTTCATTTTAATGCATCGCTTATTGTCACATTTTATCCTCTCATTAGTTGTGCTGGTGTGATTCCTAGTAAAGGTGGTCATTTTGAGGACAAATCCTTTTCTCCTTTACCACGTTTTTTTTCCTGTGGAAGCCGATCAGCAGGTCCCAAGGTTTGATTCAGCAGCAAGTAGAGCTGCTTATACATTTGTCACATCTGGCTGCCGGACTAAGCCTGTGCTCTCTCCTTGGGCTGATCTGGTTCTCAAAATTCAAACCTTAAACCACCTTATTGGTGTTTTCGCGTGAAAATACTGCCATCTTGTGGCTCCAATATATCTAACAGATTACTTTCCAAGGATAGGTTGAAATACAACTCTTTTTCTCTTTTGTCTTTCACATCAAATGTAGCTATTATTTTACAAAAATGTCATGGTAGAATTTCGACAAATTTAAAGTCCCTGTGTGGTATTTTGAATTAGTCGAGACGGTGTGTTTATTACATTATTGCAGTGTTGTCAATTATACAAAGAACATTGTCCAGTTGTTCCTGCAATTTTGTCGGGCACTCTATGCCACCCCCAAAAAAGTGATTGTTCAAACTATAACAGTGCTCACCTCTGGCCCCCTGCCCCCCCCCCTCCCCCCCACAGTGGTCCAACTACATCCGGGCCACAGTGCGTAAAGAGAAAGGTCTCCCTATACTGGTGGAGCTGTTGCGCTCCGACTCTGACAAGGTAGTCCGAGCTGTGGCTATCGCCCTGCGCAACCTCTCCATCGACCGCCGCAACAAGGACCTAATTGGTAAACACTCGAGCCAGTGTGGAAGTACACACACATACTCAATACTGTGGGGATTTTGTGTCATTTTGTTTTTCTTTTTTTTTCCATGTGTTTTAATGGTTGAGTAAAATGTTTTAAGATATTTTATTGATCAACAAGCAACAACCTGCCTGATAATTTCTGACGAATGGCTATTAACAGACTTCTGTGTACTACACATTGAACTGTACATTTGGAACCACATTTCCAATTATTTTTATCGGGAATAACTTTTTTTTTGTCATTATTATTATTTATTAATAGGAAGTTATGCAATGCGGGACTTGGTCAGTAATTTGCCCAGCGGCCAGCAGCGGCCAGCCAAGAATTTGGAGGAGGATACTGTGGTGGCCATCCTCAACACCATCCACGAGATTGTCACAGACAGTTCCGAAAACGCCCGATCTCTTATTCAGGCCCAGGCCATCGAAAAGCTCGTCGCCATCAACCGGACCAGGTGCCCTATATGTCTCTTTCTGTTCCATCAGCACGAGGATTTATCAAAGATCACACAAATGAGATGGACTAAAATGTTTCATCGTGTCATTGATACCTTTTTCAGCATAGCTCTAAAGCTTTTAAAACATTTCAGGAGGGGCTAATGCTTTGCAGTCATCTATATTCACACCACAGCTCATACACTGGGATTAACATGTTAACATTTGCACACCACAGCAATGCGTTCTGCATGATGGGAATCAAGCGTTTGCAAATAATCATGGACTCATTTGTGTGCAGTGGAACTCCTCACTCTTCTTCCACTTTGAAAGATTGGTCAAGCTCCTGTTGGAGCTTGGCTTTTCTCACCTTTACTTACATTTGACAAAACTACGCATGAAGAAACAGACGACAATTTAAATCAGTTAACGTCGCAAACTAAATACTTTCAGCGCACTCATCTGATACTGTAAGATCCTCTGCCTCCTCCTCAAGCCAAAAACTCGATTGTCGACTAGTCGACATCACGCTCTAAACGTCATGGAGGAGTAGTTTAGTCGACAAGTCAACTCATTTCCCTTCTAGTTACTCTGCTGTACAAACCATAAAAGTCAGCAGAACTGTATGAGAACTATGTTCTCTGTATTATATGCACATGTTGCAAATTTGCCAAAGATTCAATTTATTGATGACACTTTATCTTTATACTCATAAGAAGTATTGTATTTGATAATAATAATAATAATACATTCTATTTAAAAGCGCCTTTCATGCCACCCAAGGACACTGTACAGACAATAAAAAATACAATGTCTCGGAGTGAGAAGCGACGACATACACGCCCGCGCCCTCTCACCCCGGAAGCAGTTTGATGTCCAAGGTCAAGCATGGAGCAGCGATATATTCTCTTCTATCTTTCTCTTTTTTTCCCTCCCTCTCCCGCTCTGTCTCACGCAAACACACTCCATCCATCTGTCCAGCAAGCCATCATCTTGGCAATCGTATATGAAGGGAGATATTCAAAGCAGCGTCACAGCTTTGCGCTTCTAAAATGTCACAAAGCAAATTTCACCACACTCTTCATAGATGCCCTTGTCAATGTGGAGTGTTTCTGTGACAAAGTATTGATCACACAAAGAGCCACTTTAAATGAGTTGAGACAGTTTATCCACAGACCAACTACTTATGTGTCTTTTCACATCTAATGAGATTGTGTTTCTTTCAAGTTAGAGCTTTTTTAGGTGTAATTAATGCTGGTGGCTCACAAGCATCTCATTAAAGCCTTGAAATTAAAAACAAAGTGCCTGGAGCCACTCCAAGTACTAGCTCGATTGTTGCTAGTACACTTTTCATGTCACTCGGGTGGAGGTGCAGTCGAGGGACGTTATGACTCTCGCTCTCTCTCTCTCCAGGGCATTTTGTGATTTATTTCCACTTGTTTTTTTTGCCCTCGCAGCCAATCAGCCAGAGAGACAAAGGCCGCATCTCACGTGCTGCAGACCGTGTGGAGTTATAAGGAACTAAGGAACGCTTTGACAAAGGATGGCTGGAACAAGAGCCATTTCCAGGTACAGCATATGTCTGTGGATGTTATCTTTCACAAAAAAATTCTATGCCCTTCAAACTGAACTTAAAATTTAAAAAATATACACATAAAAAAATAAAAATCATGCTGTTACAAAATTGTATTCATCGGTTTTACTTGTCACAATGAATTATTTTATTGATAGGCTATCTATAATTGTGCTCAGTCAAAAACTGCAATGCATCACACCGATTATTTCAAATAATTGGGTTACTTTATTGTTTACTGTAGCTAAATGAGAGTGGCAAACTAGCAACACTGTCTTTTTAAAGGCAATATGCTCAATGCGGCTCTATAAATGGATTTCATTAGCTTGTGCTGTTGTACCCAACAAAGAAACTGAGGGGAGCTTATACACAGTACATCTGTAACTACCTTCATGATCGTGAATATCCATAAATTTCACCAAGGACTTTCGCCAAGTAACTGAATGGCATTTTATTTGCTCATAAAATATGCAGTAATAATAAAATGTGGAACAACAATTCTCTTTCAGCCCATGGTGACAGCAACCCCAAAAGGAACCACCACAAACACACAAACACACAAACACACACACACACACACACACACACATACACACACACACACACACACACACACAAATAATTTCCATGACATAGATGAAGGAATTAAAATTGATCACGTCGAGGGTGTACTTTCTAATTTGAAGCATAAATCGGGCAATATTCAATGTTGCTGTATTGTGAACAAATCCTATTAAGAGACCAAAACTGACAAAGCGACTGTAACTTTAAGCCACTTCATTCTAATTAAAGTCTCTGAACAGGTCATGAATATTAACTTCCATTAATTCTTTTTATTAATTATTACACACACACACACACACACACACACACACACACACACACTCGCGTTGTGATCATCACTTGCAGTTCATATGCATCTGATCTGATATCAGGCAGGTATTAAGAGGTGGTTCAGAAAATGTTCTGTTGATTGTTGTACCCAAACGTTTCTTTTTCTTCTTCTTCACCCCCCCCCCCCACCCTAATTAATGTTAATGAAATCAGGTCAGGTGTAATGAAATTGAAATTCTGTCTCAACAACACAAAAATGGGAATACTTACTAATGAGTATTTATGGGAATATGGTGGACACTGGCCGAGCAGCAAACATCTCTGACAGAGGAGTCAAAAGAATTGTAGGAATGTTGCTTCAAATCTTAATCTTTCCTGCCTTCTTTTTGCATTGAATCCATCCATCCATACAGGTCGATGTGAATCATAGCCTGCCCCCGCTCTTATCGGTCACCAACCGATACCTATTTCTTTGAAAAGCATCATTTTGGCTCACTAGCTTGTAGGTACGCATATAGCACATGTGTACAAAGAGCATATGAGTGTGTTTCAGGCACCCGAAAATGTGGCGGTGATGGTATAAAAGCGATGGATGAGCTGGGTCCCAGTAAAAGGCAGACTGCATTATTGTCATCAGGCAAAGGAGTGCCAGCACCCCTCAGACCGCTCTTTTTTTCCCCTTCTCCATTTAAAACGAATTCGACATTACTGTACTTTGAACCATTGCCAAGAGGAGGATTTTGCTCTATAAGTCAAAAATCGTGATCTCAGCATGGTGGCTGCATGTGGGTCAATAAGGTGTAGTGCTGATTGATGCTTTGTGTAGGGCCCCTCTCTTGACAAGATGTTTGCATAGTCTGGGCTACCCAAAAATAAAGGGGTTCACTACAATCTCACAATATCATACATACAGCAAATCGGCTCTTCTTTGTTGGTTAAACCTGTGTTTAAACATTTTTTTTAAATGACGATTTACCTACCTTCCTTCCATCCTCCCTGTTCTCCTGGATGATGAGTACAGTCAAGTCAAACATTACATTTCTTATGTAAATATGGAACTCACATAAGAATGTTTTCCATTTCGTGAGAGCTCAGTGTAATATCTTTAAATTGAGTGCATGACCTAAAAGGTTAGTCATAATTTTGAGCCAACCTATTTCCACCACGTAGAAATGAATGCAAATATTGCGTGCCCAGGTAGTTTCACCTGATCGTCATATTGAAACAGCATGATAATCCCTTGTTTAAGATGTGCCGGCTGCTTGGTTTTGAAAGTACACCGTCTGATCCACTGAATGCAGCAAAGATACCAAAGTGTTTGAATATTCTCACCGAATGGTCCAAATCATCTGTACATTATTTCTGATGGGTTCAGTGACTGATTAAATCAGGGGTCAAACTAATTTTTGTCGCAGGCCACATTTTAGTCACCGTTTCCCTTGGAGGGCCGTTATGACTGAAACCATATTGAGAAATCAAGAATAACGGCTGATTAAACTCCTGTTTAAGTTCCTGTCATGAAGGTTTTGGTAACTTAGAATATCTCTCCTATTGATAACATATGAGAGTTAACACATTACTGTACCTTGAACCATTGCCAAGAGGAGGATTTTGCTCTAAAAGTCAAAAATCGTGATCTCAGCATGGTAGCTGCATGTGGGTCAATAGGTGTAGTGCTGATTGATGCTTTGTGTAGGGCCCCTCTCTTGACAAGATGTTTGCATAGTCTGGGCTACCCAAAAATAAAGGGGTTCACTACAATCTCACAATATCATACATACAGCAAATCGGCTCTTCTTTGTTGGTTAAACCTGTGTTTAAACATTTTTTTTAAATGACGATTTACCTACCTTCCTTCCATCCTCCCTGTTCTCCTGGATGATGAGTACAGTCAAGTCAAACATTACATTTCTTATGTAAATATGGAACTCACATAAGAATGTTTTCCATTTCGTGAGAGCTCAGTGTAATATCTTTAAATTGAGTGCATGACCTAAAAGGTTAGTGTCAAAGTCCGGTCCTCGAGGGCCGTGCAACACACCTGATCCAAATGATCAGTTCATCAGCAAGCTCTATCGGAGCCTGATAGTGATCCTGATCATTTGAATCAGGTGTGTTGCAGCAGGGAGGGATGGAAAACATGCAGGACACCGGCCCTCGAGGACCGGACTTCGACACCTGTGACCTAAAAGGTTAATCATAATTTTGAGCCAACCTATTTCCACCACGTAGAAATGAATGCAAATATTGCGTGCCCAGGTAGTTTCACCTGATCATCATATTGAAACAGCATGATAATCCCTTGTTTAAGATGTGCCGGCTGCTTGGTTTTGAAAGTACACCGTCTGATCCACTGAATGCAGCAAAGATACCAAAGTGTTTGAATATTCTCACCGAATGGTCCAAATCATCTGTACATTATTTCTGATGGGTTCAGTGACTGATTAAATCAGGGGTCAAACTAATTTTTGTCGCAGGCCACATTTTAGTCACCGTTTCCCTTGGAGGGCCGTTATGACTGAAACCATATTGAGAAATCAAGAATAACGGCTGATTAAACTCCTGTTTAAGTTCCTGTCATGAAGGTTTTGGTAACTTAGAATATCTCTCCTATTGATAACATATGAGAGTTAACATTTTTGGTAGACATTTTAGAAAGCATCATGGAAGTTGACATGTTTGATCTGCTTTTGCGGGCCACGTAAAATGATGTGGTGGGCCAGATCAGGCCCCCGGGCCTTGAGTTTGACACCTCTGGATTAAATGATTTCTCGATGCCAAATAATAATCATGCTCAAAATGGATGCCCAGCGACCTTCTACTGAAAAATGAATCATCAGGATTTCATTTGAAATCTCACAGGAAGTTTGTGTGACGACGCAAAGCCTCGCTTTGCTCGCAGCACGTTGCTCAGGCATGGTGGACATGCTCTGCTGATAACAGTGTAATTTGCCCTAATTTCAAAGCGGCCATTGATAGAGAGTTAGGGTCATTCCTGCTAAGCATTTCATAGTAACCCTATAACTAACGATGAAAATGGCCTGTTGTCAGTCAATAAATAAATAAATACGGCAGGGACAAGAGAACAGGTCCATGGAAGATTGATATGGAAAAAAAAAGGAGTAAAAAACAACCTGACCTTGACATTGTTATAAGCCCATGCACGGCAGGGACAAGAGAACAGGTCCATGGAAGATTGATATGGGAAAAAAAAAGGAGTAAAAAAACAAAACAAAACATTGAGCTAATTAAGTTGTAGTAGCTGTTGTGGTGACCTTGACATTGTTATAAGCCCATGTCTCATGTACAAAGTATACTGTACAACTAAAGCAACTGAATGCATCATTTGTGCAATGGAGTTGACCACCCTTCTCCGACCTCATTAGATGGTTACTCCAGCATTGACCAAAGGGACAAAGACTGCAAATACAAGACAGGCGACAGTTCAGTGGACTTGACAGAGCGGGAGCCATTAAAGGTACCATCAGAACTTTTTTTTTATCTCCCGCGGGATGAGGGCATTGAGGACCAAGTAATGATGTCTCATTGAAATATTGTCACGTCCTTTTTCTTCCTCCCTGCTCCGTCTATCACTGGCTCTCTCTTTTGCTCTCTTTCTATGTTTCTACGTGTTCTCACTGGAGCACTTTAACCTGATAGATTCTTTCAAGAGGATGGAATTGTCTGACTGCTTGGATTGCATGATACTGGGAAAAAAAACGTGATATGCGATACGGGTGTTCAATATTGTGAAAATGATATTTAACATGCAACTAAAATAATAACATCTATATTATGTAATGAAAGAACTCGTCTTTTCGATACGCATATTGCATGTGACTTCGTTGTGACGTCGCAATTTTTTTTTTCCTCGATATATTGCCCAACCCTAACGTTTGCAGCTCAGGGCTGTGGATATCTTCAGATCTGTGAGCCATTACAGTAGTTAATTAAGTGGAAGCTTTTGCAGTCTGAAGTAAGCTTGCACTGATTAAAATGGCTGCCGTCAACTGCCTCTCATGGCAACCACCGGATCCTTGGCAATAAGAAGACTGAGGCTATAACAGATGTTTGTCTGACAATAATGACAACTTTAACGTGCCAGTCAAGATTATCCCATTGCTGTCGTCCTCCATGAAAGTAGACTGATTATCTTTTATGTTGAAGCAACATAAAATAATTTCTTTTGCTTTGGAATGGGATGATCAAAATTGTAGCTTTTTTTTCTGGCATAACGGACCACACAAGTTATGAAAACATAATTATGTTTGTGTACTGGCAATTTGAAATAACACCCTGTTTTGGAATAAAGGGATGGAAATTCAAACGTTTTATTTTTTTTTTCATTTGATTCATTGATTAAGCGACAAAATAAACAGCAGGTTAATCAGTATAATAAAGCAAAGCAAAGCAACAGCACGGTTTTTGTGCCAATAACGTTTAACTCTCACAGGTTTTCCGGATAGCAGTGCAACTTGTATTTATTAATACTAATCTCTCCTTCTTTCTTTTGCATGTTGGTCCTGTATGTTTTCTTTCCCTTTGTAAGTTGTGTACAGAAGGAAATTAACACCGGCTTCTCTGTACTTCGCTGCATGTGTATATTTGAGTGTATTGGTCCAATGCATTGACCTCCTTTTGTTTCGCTTTCTGTTTTGTTTTGCTTTGTTTTTTGTTAACCCGTCCTATTGCACAGAATGACACAAGTAGGAAACACTATATCAGGAGTAACAGGCCTGGGGTCAGTCTGGTGGACGCTTGTGATGTTAAGCCACAGCCTGTTGATTCCTGGGTCTAAATGCATGCATGGTAGGTCTGAAAAAGAAAATCACGATGTAACCACCCTCACCCCTGAGTTGGACTTGAGCGGTCCTTATTCATTCTTCATTTGCTCCTGAATTCCATCTAATTTCCTCTCACATACGCATCATGTCTTGCAGAGTGTCTGTCACTGAGCACCGTCATCTAATGTGTCACCCGGTTGGACTGTATGCACACAGCTCACTGATTTCACTCTATAAAATGTGTTTTAACCGCTTAAGAGTTTTATCATTTACAACCTAAAGATGCTACACATAATTTATCCCAACCTAGCATGCTAGATCCAGGTACTACGTAACAACACTCAACAAAGAGGAGCTCTCCAACAACGAATCATTATGTTAACAAAATAGTGTGGATGTTCTAATCTTGCTCTGATGTTAATATGTCGCTAAAAGAAATTAAACAAAACCTGAATAGGATATTTAAAATCTCCGATCAGGACTTTTATCTTATTTAAGACAGTTATTCCCATATTTGAATAACCCGATTTTAACGGCGACACACGTCGACATCATTCCCACTTGTTACTTTGTACCATGAAAAAAACACCTTATATTCATGTCACTCTCTGTGGGAACGAAGCAGTCAGTTCCCTCCGTGCTGCAGAAACAGAAAATAATGTGAAAAGGACCAATGTATTAAAGTTAGGCACGCCACTGCAAGGGCACTGTGCGGGCAAGTACTTCCTGTACCACAAAGACCAAGATTCCTTGCAGATCCAGCAAGACCATGTGCAGAACCCAAATCAATGTCTCGTTCAAATCGCGTTTACATGAGCGAATATTCGGGTTAGAAATGGGGCAACCCAGGGGTCTTATTCAGGTGTTATTGACAGCGTGTTAACATTGTTATTTTGTAGGCCTACACATGAATAATTTAATGAAACTACCAGTAGCAAAGAGAGGCACAGCTTTACACAGATAATACTGATCAGTTTTGATTGAAATTGAATAAGAGGTAGTCATTTAAAAAAATCTGTTTATTATTTTGGCTGCGTCTGTTTTGAACTGAATGACAACTTTACTTTGTTACTTATTTAACTAAAAACTATCAATATGATATACGACCTACAAGACCAATATTTGATGCAGCTCTTGAAACCCATTACATGTTGTGATTTTCTTAGTGTGTGTCCCTTTTAGTAATGCACTTTTGCTACTGACCCAATTGTGGCACCTCAGGGAGCCACAATGCAGCATTTAAAAAAAATAAAATAAAAAAAAACTAATGGTACCTCTCTGCTCTGGAGAAGGTAAACCGAACTAAAGAGGTTTTTGAATCTGATTGCAGTTCAGCAGCTGCTGCCTGTTTGAAATGTGCACCGAGATCCACTCGCTGCCTCCCTTGACAGCCTTTACTGAAATTGGTGACAAAATGATGAAGGGAGATCATTTGTCAGCTGTCCACATGGATGCTCCCGAGGCACCCTAAATCAAAAGGCCAAAAAAGAATATGCACACACCCATTGTGAGATTCACATTATAATTACTCTCCTACACACACACACACACACACACACACACACACACACACACACACACACACACACACACTCACTCACTCACTCACACACAGAACGAGAAAGACCTGCACATTTAGTGACTGCCATTTTCATGTCCCATTGTCTCACTTGTTGCTACAGTGTTAGTCTGTGTTTTACTCTCAGCATTATCTTTGTTTGTGCCTCATTCTGTCTACTGACCACGTGTCCGAAATTCCATGTCTGACCTTGATTTCTTTTTTCTCCGCATGACATATAAAGGCCACATCATCATCTATTCTCTCTGTATTTTGTTACATATGTCCATCTTCATCCTACAGTATCACCAAAAAAATTGATACATACAGTAGCGGTGGTATCAAAAATAATGTTAATGTTAACAATAACAATGAACTGAAAAAATAATAACAATATTATTATTTTTACTTTATTTAGAGCCTCCCAAGACATCTTCAGCCTGATTATCGCCCTAATCATGGAATGATTGTTCTCCGATACAATTCTGAAAGATTTGGACAGAGTGATTCAAAGTATCTCTTGAACCCCCGTGCCAGTTAATGGGCTGATGAGTTTGATCATATTTTAACTCAACAAAGGATGCTCTATTTATATATCGTGCTTAAAAAAATATTTGATCACCAACAACTGTATATTATAATATTGCCTTGGTGGAAGGAGGCTTAAGCAGATAAATCCACCTGTTTTCAGTGATTCGAACATCACTGTTCATCTGTTTTCTGGATTTGATCAGTGGGCGCTCACCATGCAAGCCCGATGACACTTTGACGTCAAGTTCAACCAACAGCAGAGGGCGGTAGAAAGTCAAAATGGCAGCCCCCTGCACTGGATGACAACAGGTGGATTCATCTGTTTAATTCTTATTCCACCAAAGCAAGATACCGTGTTTAGACTAGTGGAGGCATAGAACCTATTGTTGCAAAACTTAAAATACAAAAAAAAAATCATTTGTTTTCTTGAACTCCTCTTTAAGCCATCTCTATGTTTCTCCTAATATGTTTCTTCTTGTTTTGTTGATGCACTCCAGGCCTAAAACAGCGACAGAGTGAGACCGCAGGAGGATCTCTCACATCACCACTGCCATTTCAGACGGAACTTGTTTGGAGTAGAACTTTGTACAGATAAAGGATTAGAAAAAAATAGTAACAATCACAATCGGAACGACGACTACCCAGCAGCAGCCAGCAGTTTTGCTTTTCAAAGAAAAAAAGTTAACAATGAAAAAAGATATGGAGTGACTATTTCTACTACTTTTACATTTCTACATTCCCACTGGACAGCATGTGAATTCTACAGTGTTGACCTTAGTTGTGATCTTCAGTTGACATCCAGGCATTCAAGGTTGACAATGGCAAAGAAATGGATGTGAGATTGAGACGAGGGGACGACAAAGGGGAAATGAAGGTGTGTTGAAAGGAAACAAGTGACAAGGAGGAATACTTTCGGTTTGGCTTTATTTTCAATATGGCCGTTTCAGAAGTTGTGGTATGTTGTCAGTTATTTCAGTTTGTTGTGTGAGTTTAATATTTTGGATGTGGGCTGGTGCGGGTTGATTGATTGATATGTCACTGGATGTTAGTTTGGGTTCAGGCGGGGGTGTTAAGGGAAAGGAAGCTGAAGCATCGTGGTTAAACATGCACCCCAAAATTCATCAACCCACACACAGCCCATTTGGTTCACCGTGTTTCAAGAAAGCTGCACTGGAATGCTTTGGAAGTAGGAGGTTTGTTTTAGAAAGTGAGGATTCTGCAAGTTGTGCTCTGGACAATAGAAGGTGATGGTGAGTGGGCAACGTATGGAGCAACATCTCAACAACTGCTTGATGTAAATGAACAACACCTCCACAGATGTTCGTCACCATGGTAGGAAAGCAGTCAGCTTGACAACACAGTCTCTTGGGTTTCTTGATCAATGGCTCTCTGTTTTATTTTGATGAAAGGAAATGAGGCTTTTTTGTCTATAAAGATATTCTTTGTGGTGGCGAGAAGACAGAATATAATTATTTTGTTTAAAGAAAAAAAAAGATCTTAACCCATTTTCTGATCTCTTAGTATGTTATGACCACATTATTTGGAAAACACATTGGATCGGTGTGCCAGTTACACAGGCCATCACTTATTTATATATTGTAAGCAAAAAGGATTTTAACAATGATTGCAGTGTTGTTTCATGAGACCAAAATACAGGTTTTATGAGTCAAGGGTCAGAGGTCAGGTTATAAATACAATTTTTGCTATTCCTTCATTTTTCTTCCTACTGTGTTACAATCAAGCACTCATGAGTGCTTCTTGAAGTAAAATATTCTTGTCAGCATGAAAAAAGTGTACAGATGTTCATATTCTTTTTAAGTGCCATGTTTTTTTTCTGTTTTTGTGATATCAACTAATCCATCAACATGGAGCAAAAGAACAGCAGAATGGATACAACTCTTTAATGGCAAACTGAAAGGTCACACTGTATAAAGTCAAGGACAGAAAAAAAAAAAAGAAGTCATAGTATATATTTTTTACAAAGTTTCAGGGTGGACAACGTTGACTTGAAAAAAAACAGAGTGACATCAAGTAAATTTGCCATTTCCCTTGTGCTTGGTAATACCACACACAAACATCCATGCTAGTGTGTTCTCCAGCGTCAGTTTCTCAGAGTCAGCACATACCGGAGACGGAAATTCCGCATCACTTGTGTCCTCCTGGCAAATGGCATGTGCCTGCATTGATGTTTTTCTTTGTGACGTGATTTTATAAAAGCTTGCGTTTACACAGTGTTTACAAAGGTGTGTGTTGTGGTAAAATTCAATAAACTACAAATAAATGTATAACTCTTAATTCCAGAGGTTAAAAACATATACCCTGCATTCTTTTTTTTTTTTTTTTTTTTTTTTATGTGCCCCCAAAACTGTGTTTCCATTGGACTGTACTGAAGTAACTTGAGGGGAGGGGGACATCACGGGCTGTCTCTGACTGCCTCTGCAGCACCACAACCAAAGGAATTGTATTTAACATTCATTAAAAGAGTTTATTGGCTTTCTGGTTGTGTGAAACAGTGATCAAATGAAAAGCCACACAACTGGACTGTTAAATACAAAAGGACACAGGCACACGTTGAATCAGTCGTCCCCGTGTGGACAGAACTGATTCAAGTTTGTCAAAATCAGCGTACATCTCAGTAGCCAACGTGTTGTATGCCTATCATGTGCCTTAATCTTTTTCCATGCTAGATAAAAATGTGTGTTTTGTATGACGTTATTCCTCCCCTCCAACTGCCAGATTTCCAGAAGCTGCCGGCCTCCCCTTTGCCTCCTTCCATCACGCGCTTGTATCGTTCTGTCTCCCACACCTTCCCAAGTAATTTAGATCGGCGTTGGGTTTCTGCCTTGTAATAGAGTGTACAATAAACGTTTACAAAAGTGCAAAAGTTAGACTCGTTCAAGATGATTTTGGGTTTTTTCCCCCCCTAGAAGAGTTCAGTTGCTAAAACTTTAGTAGCCAGCATCAGCGATGCCACAGTGACAGAATGTATTACTTTAATTTTACTAATACCCACATACAAATATCAAGCTTGTTCAACATAACAAAAACATGATGGTTTGTAGAATATATATTTGGTGTGTTTTCAATAAATCATGCCTGGAAAGAATGTGTGGTGCTTCTCTGCCTGTTTCAATAACACCTATTTTCAGCACATTTGAAGTTGCTGTTTGTCATTGTTAAAGGTCCCCAAACGTTTGAAAATAAATGATTACTAGTAATATAGCAATACATGTGTAAGAATTATAATTAGTAGTATAATAATATAGTAATACTACAGTATAAATTATCATGGTAAAAACTGGCATTTCACAAAATGATTTATTTAAATAGGTATTATATCTTGAAAGGGAGTCAAACAATAATTTATTTATTCTTTTAATTTTGATTCAATATAAACAATAATAATACATTAAAAAAATAAATCATCTAGTCATGGCTGTTTCATAGCTACAGTAATATTGTATCTAGAGTTGAAAGAAGTCAAAATGAGTGACCATTCTGGTATTTTACTTTTTTTAACCCCCCACCACCAAAAATCTTTGAAAAAATACTGAACAATCAATATAACAAAAAAAAAAATCCAAATGATTAAAAAAAAAAAAAAAAAAAAATATTGTAAAAGAAAAACAATCTGCAAATATGCCAGGCTCGACTTTAGTTTTAAGTTGTAATATCACCAATCATCACTAGATGGCGAATATTTTTTTTGTTTTGTTTGAGTCCTCTACTATCCTATCCACCTTATTCCTGAGGGCTCGCATGAAGAAACGGTTATGTATGTATACATTTGTTGGGTTGGAATGGTGAATCTTTTATACATGCATGTAAATGTATTTGTTTAATTAATTAAATGAAATATATCCAGAGCACGCATTTTGAACGTCTGCATGTATTTTGACCAGTGGCGATTGCTCTCGGACTGCAAGGGAAGCTCGGCTTCCCCTAAAATGTCAAAGAATAAGTGATCAAATATATGAATGTAAATTTCATTGTGTGTACATGTCATTGACTAAATATGCGCTACAACGTGCTCAACTTTTGTTCCGAATCAGCTTCTTCTTACTGGATACGACGGGACCCCCTTCTCATTCATTCCCGCAGCTTCGCTGTGCTTAAACGGCGTACGCCGACCGTCCGCAGAGAGTCTATTGCCCGGAAGCCGAGCTTCTCGAGAGTTCAGGGTAGGATGTCCCAATGCGTTGAACGGAGACGAGTCATTGGATACAAGCAGTTTTTTGTCCCGCCCACGGACGCTCGGCGTCTCTGGGACTGGATGGCAGTGGGAGGCTACCGGACGCCAGGCTTTTCTGCATCAGATTGGATGATCTGTCTGAGCCTGTGTGCCAGTTTGATTGACATCGAAATGAGCCAATCACCGAGCTTTTAGTGTAGGCTCCGTGTGAGCAATTTTTCAATTCGCATTCTGTTCTGAGTTGAGCTGGAGACTTCTAATCATCTTAGCAACACTCTTTGTTGTAAACAACTAGAGAAAAATTAATCTTTTATTTCTGGTGGGTTTATTGTAGTTCCTGTAGTTGTAGGACACTAATTAAGTCCCTGGAAAATACACCTTGTTGGTATGACAGGGTCACAGATCATTTTCTTGAAAA